>NW_007579957.1:53472-84795 GCF_000690725.1 Stegastes partitus
GGGGGGGGGGGTAATAGAAAGATAGAATGGAGGAAGAAAGCAGATGGGAGGGAAGGGCAAGTCTAACCTTTTCACATGCACTCTCTGGCAGCTTCAAATGATAGTGGAAAAGAAAAGAAAAAAGAAAACAAGGGCTGGAAAAAGATTATTTCTATGTGTTTGTATCTTGTTCAAGGCCTCAGATGTGCAGTGGAAGCCCTCATGCACGCAGACACACAGAGAATGGCGTTATCAGCTTTTTCTCAGAGCTGATGGAGAAGAGGGTTAATAGGCTGTGGAGGCTGTCTGAAGGTACACACACACACACACACACAAACACACACACCTAGACACACACACACACACAAACACACACACACACACACACACTTACATGCTCAAAGGGTGAGAAGGGTTAACAGTGTGTGTAAAAGCCAGTAGCTGAAGCCGGTCATAAGAAGGAAGAGGGGATTGAGAAAGGTCAAGCACATTTCCATCGTTCTCTGCCTGCTTTAATCTAATCCTGCTGCCTAACTCCCACCCTGTCCGTCTCCAACACCCTCTCCTCAAGTCGCTTCTAGACACATGTTGTTCTGAGCTACAGCACGCTCCTGGATCTGCTGGAAGGGACGTCTAAAGTTCTTTGAGCTACATTTACAAAAAGTGTGCCGTGAGAGTAAACGTAAAGGTCCAGTGCGTAGAATTTATTGGGATTGATGGGAAGTAATGGAATAAAATATTTCTAATTATGTATTGATGTAGGGCACCGGGATCTTTCTGTGTGGAGTTTGCATGTTCTCCCCGTGCAGCGTGGGTTCTCTCCAGGTTCTCCGGCTTCCTCCCACAAGGTCCAAGAACATGTTGAGGTTAATTGGTGATTCTAAATTGTCCGTAGGTGTGAATGTGAGTGTGCTTGGTTGTCTGTCTCTAAGTGTGCGACAGACTGGTGACCTGTCCAGGGTGTCCCCTGCCTTCGCCCTAAGTCGGCTGGGATAGACTCCAGCCCCCCTGCGACCCTCGTGAGGATTAAGCGGTGTATAGAAAATGGATGGATGGATGTATTGATGCATAATCATCTGACTATAAGAGCAGTCATGTTTTCGTTACCTTCGAATGAGCCATTTGTACTTAGAGGGGCGGTTCTCGTCCACGGAGTTTCAACAGAACAAACAAGCCAAACGCCAGCTCTATAACAGGCTTTTTATTTTGGTGTGCTTCCCTACATAAGAGAAGGTAACACCAGAGGTATTCATTTAGCTGCAATCTGCATCATCACCACTAGATGTCGCTAAATCCTGCACACTGGAGCTTTACATTGTCCCGTCTTAGAGCCTCCAAAGTGGACTATTTCACACTTCAGACACTTAGTTAAAGATGCCAAAGTTAATTTATCAAATTACCTTACAATAATCATCATACGGAAATGAGATCGTGTGTTACTGAAGAAGACAAACATGTTCGATGTGATTTAAACAGTGGCCTTTAAATTTTTCTCCACTGCGAGACATTTTTCACCGCAGGTCAGTTTGCGTATCAGGATCAGTGACCTCCGTCTGACTTGTGCCATACAGCACCGCAACAGATTGCCAAGGCAATAACGCCAGTGTTAATGAAAACAGACCAGAGGCCAAAAAAAGCTGCAGTCATTTAGTTTTTCTTTCCGACAAAATGATCATGAGAGTGGTTAAATAATGTTAACGTGCTAACTGGGACACATTCAGGATTTGGCTCAACATCTCGAGCATTATAACAGCGGAGGAGAAGCGTCTTGCTCCACCTACTCTGACCTTTTGGCACAATGGGAATTAACACGCATGACGAGACGTTTTTGATATGTCATTTGAATATCTGTGTAATGTTATTGTGACTTCCTGACCTTTATTCCGTCCCCATCATGACACCAAAAATGGATCAAAATTGCACATATATGTTTCTCATAAACCAAAAGACAGCTTGACATTTAATTTGTTGTACACACGGCAGAAACCTCAAACCGGCTCTTTAAAAGGTCTTGTGACATTAAATCGGGATCTTTTTTCTGGCGTAAATGTGACGTGACAGTCCTGGTTGCTGAGTTTGGAGAAAGCAGAGCAACTAGCGAGGGACTGTCCTCTTAATGTGACACCTGATGATTATGCTGCGGTTCACTGAGCTGAGAGGAAGTTCAGAGCCAAAGGAACCAGCTGTGTGTGTGTGTGTGCGCAACAGCTGCATGTGGTAGGGAGGCTGGCAGCGTGTGAGGATCCTCAATGCCAACAACGATAATGACACGGTGCGAGTTCTGTGTGAGTGTTTATTGACTGAGATCCAGTGTCAAAGGGGAACCAATGTGTGAGTGTGTGTGTGTAGGACACTGTCACAGACAGAAAAACTTAACTTCACAGTCAGCAGTTTAGCTTCAACTTGCTGGACTCCACCATGGCAGGTCTCTCTGCCCTTTATCGGCCCTTTCTTTACCCTTTCCCTTGCTCTGTTTATTTTCCCCTCTCCCTGTAGTACACAGTCCCTCTCTGCCATTTCACTGTCATCCTCCCTCTCTCTCCCGCTCATTCTCTCTCTCCTGTGTGATTACTCTTTAAACCTCCTGCAGGAACAGTTTCAGGTCACTGCGGAGAGGCTGTCCATTACTAACTTACCATCCAGTAAAGTGGAAAATATGATTTTGCGTGTGTGTGTGTGTGCAGTGGTGGAGGGACTTGGTGACCCTCCCAGTCTCTCAGGGGCAAAGACTGATGGTTTCAGGAATATTTGAGTGTAGAAACAGTCACTGTGTGTGTGTGTGTGTGTATGTGTGTGTGAGCGTGTGCTTACCTGTGTAGTTGGGCGGACAGACGCAGGTGTAGTTGTTGACTCCGTCGATGCAGGTGGAGTTGTTCTCACAGTCATTGTCTTCACAGTCATCTGGGTTTATCTCACAACGCTGGCCCTCGAACCCTGGCGGACACACACAGCTACACACACACACACACACAAGATTATTACACGGTGAGCAGGCCAGATCTGAGCATACACTCCTGCTGCACAACTTGAAATAAAATCAATCATCCAGATCAATCAGCTACTCAGCTTCACTTCCACTTAAATTCTCCTATAAGAGGGAGCTTTAAAGAGAAACAATTTAATCTGTATTCTAGCGGGTTTCCTTCCCATCCAGCGCTGGTTCTTACACACCACTGGAGCCACAGCATATCTATATTTAGTGGTCAAACAAGAGACACCATTTCATGCCTCATTTTATAGCAGAGATGAAATTTTAACATGGCTGTTCAAAGTTTAAACCCGCTCCAGCAGCAGCAGCAGCACACTAACCCGTCCCGACCAGCTTCTTCTGCACTAAAATTTAGAGGGAATCAGTTCTCCCTTTCTAAATGCAGCGCTTTGATATGTGCCATCTCTGTCTTTCCTGTTGGGGAATGTTTCATTAATAAATATCAGAAGTCAAAATTCCTTCCACTGTCTAACACCTGGACTACTCAAAGGGAATTATCAAAGCGTCCTCCTCTTCACCTCCATCTCTTCAGTTTCATTTCACCCTCCTTTTTTTCTCACCAGCCCTTGATCTCTTACCCCTTTTCCACCCTTTGTATCTCTGTCAGGTTAACTCCTTGTAACACATCCCAAACAGAAAGACTACCTTTAGACACTCAAAGTTTAATACATCTGATCCCAGCTGCGTTCGGCACTTTGCCCTCTCTAACAACTTTCTATTCTTCTTGTGTTACTCCTCCACATCGCTGACTTGAGTCGCTTTTATTGGATGAAAAGAGTCTTACAACAAGGTCACCCGAACACGTAAGGAGAGAGGAAGGTTGCTTCGGCACGAGTGACAATTATCAACCCACGCACTCGCCCTTACTTGTGACACAGGAGGACCCTTTGTTCTTCCCACTCTCCTGCACCTGTACAACTCGCTCTGCTGTTTTGTTTTGTTCTTTTTCGTTCCTTTCATTTCACTCTCGCTCAGATGTTTCTAATCTAACTTTGGTGCCTCGCAGACTTTTTCTCATGCCAACAGTTATCTTACTCTCTCTCTCTTCCCACACCATGTACGATAGTCGGCAGTAACCCACACCCTTTCTGTCTGCCGTCACTTAAAGCTGCTTTGAGCTGTTTTTCTTTTAAACCTGTAGGAGGCAAAGTGACTCCAAACATACTCAGCACCTGAGAAACAATGAGCTCATTAAGTTGTTGTGGCTTATATCTTAGTAAAAACATGGGCCCCTTTAAGGCCAGTTCATGGTTTCTGCAGACAGTGGACAGTGGATCTGCACATGGTGCTGTTCTTACTGCAGCATGCATCTATTCCTCTGAACACAGCAGTGAACAAAGAAAACCACACAGGCCTCCAGCGGATTTCCGAAAGGGTGGCTATGATTTTGTACACTTTATGAGATGTAGCAGCTAGCTACAGATTGACTGGTGGCAATGCTTGTTCCTCAGATGTGTCCAGCGCAGTGTGTAGACATAACACAGGATTTCTGGAGAATTTAGAACTTCCCACTGTGTTTGGGCACCGTTTACGGAAAGCAGCTCCAAAGTCTTGAAGTGATTGCTTCATTTACAGCTCCTAAAATAATGAATTATAAACTGTGAACGACTGAGAACATCCTTGTGCAGTCGCTCGTCGTAACAAGCACCATTTGTTTTCCTGGCATATGTGCAGCTAGCGCTTGGACACTTTGCGCAATTGGGTGGATGACAAAATGTACACTGCATGTACTCTTGTGGACAGGAAAAGCATGATTTGATATTTAATCATCCAGCATTTCCATTTTCCATTTTCTATACACCGCTTAATCCTCACTAGGGTCGCGGGGGGCTGGAGTCTATCCCAGCTGACTTAGGGCGAAGGCAGGGGACACCCTGGACAGGTCGCCAGTCCATCACAGGGCTACACTTAGAGACAGACAACCAAGCACACTCACATTCACACCTACGGACAATTTAGAATCACCAGTTAACCTCAACATGTTTTTGGACTGTGTGGGAGGAAGCCGGAGAACCCGGAGAGAACCCACGCTGCACGGGGAGAACATGCAAACTCCACGCAGAAAGATTCTGGTGCCCCCACCGGGACGCGAACCGGCAACCTTCTTGCTGCGAGGCAACAGTGCTACCAACTGCACCACCTTACAACCCATCATCCAGCATAACAGAGAAAAAAAAACCCAATACAAATGAAAATCAAGATTTGGATTACACCACAACACAATGGGCTAAAATGTCTCGAAAGCAACTTGGTTGGTGTGGATGCTCAATAGTCGGGCCTCAGTGCAGCCAGAATTCCAATTTAATTAAAACAGAGTCACAACATTCTAAATTATACTTAATTTTGTAGTTAAAGTCGCCATTGCTCTAATATCTGCTGCAACGGAAAGGAACAAAGAAAGAAGAAAGGATGAATCAGTAAAGAACACTGTGAGTAAGAAAGAAAGACAGAAGGGAGAAGGATGAGAGTTCCCGTGAGAAACTAAACACAGAAATACAAATGAGAGGAGCACTGCCAGGGTCAGAGAGCACTGTTCCACCAATCAAATCACAGTCTTGACATTTAAAGTATATAGTTTGACAAATGGGTCCCTGCTAAGAACCAAGGCTAATTGGACTTATTGAATATCCCAAACTGATTATGTAACATGTTAAAATGTCAAAGGGGGCCTGTTTCCCTCTCTTTCTGTCTTCCTCCCTCTCTTTCTCTGTCTCTCTCAGAGGGCACAAGTATGTACCTGTGTTGGTATTACCATTAAGAGAAGATCTATAAAGGGTAAAGAGAGCCCTAATAGCATTACCACACAGGACGCTAAAGGCCAGACGCATAACAAGGCCTTTCAAAGGGCAAAGGCCTTGTTAAGGAGGTCGAGGGAGAGACAAATCTGGTAGAAAGATATTTATGACAATTGTTTCAATTACATATGCTATTTGTCACAAACCTTGGACAAAGGAGGACTTTTTTGGAGCGACACTGATTACCCCGGCAGGATACCCACGCACACACACACACATCGAGCAGTTCGTTTTTTTTTTTAACAGAAAGACAAAATTTAGATTAATTTCCTGAATATATGCAATACAACTACCAAGGCTGCCTCCTTGGTTCTTCAAAGAGTTTTAAAAAGTGTAAAATATTGTGTATTTAATGTGGTTTGGTTTAACTTAATGGTGAAAGGGCTGCTTTGCTAAAAATGCACCACATTAAAAAGCCTGACTGCATATGGTCTGCTTTTAATTTATTCCATTTCTAAACAATTGCTGATCATTTTGATTATTTTTGGTCTGCGGTCGGACTTCTATTTTCTCCATTCACACTTTCCAAATTGAACTTCTTGCTTTAGCTCCTTAGTCCAAAAGGTATTAGTCATGGGGTGGGGAAACACAGCGTTAGGTCATGGTCAAGAATATTTGAAGCCTTTTTTTAAACAATTCCACAAGAGATTTTACAGTATTTCAAGCTGCCACACTGAGCAAAACCGCTGAAGCAACCCAGAGGTGAGAGAAGCTAGTCTGAGATCCCGGATCAGCTGGGAAAAGACGGGTAGTAAAAGCAAATGAGTGATGTTCCACTCTTCGCTCCCTCAGCAACTACTGCTGAGAGGCTCTCGACCCCCGGTGTCTCTAATGGAGCTGCTCCGAAGCCGGGAGTCAAAACTGTGATTGTGTTGGGCAGCTCCCAGGTGTGAATGTGTGAAACAGTGTGAATGTAATGCACACAGGAAGCATGTGCAGGATGATTTCTCTGGGTGAACATCGTTGAATAGAGAGGTTAAGTACTTTATGGATTATAGGCTTTCATAATCTAATCATATCAAAATGCCAAATACTCAAGTATAATCAGTGTCTTGGTCCAATAAACAAAACACAGCTTTAACATTCACACGTTTATATGTATAGCCTCATTGAAAGGAAACTTTCTTTAAAGTAATTCAAGATACCCATTCCCACCACTTAACTAGAAACATCCCTGCAAGATAAAAACAATACTTTACTGATATAGATAGACCTTTTAGGCTAAAAACATTATTTTATAGGGTTGGGTTGACATACTAATGTTGGTAAATGTATCGTCTTATACTATGTGTGATTTAAAACTACACTTAATGAAATTGGCTTGATAACTTATTTATTTTCTTTACCTTGATTTGAAGTCCCGTGCTGTACCTACTTTAAGCTGGAGCATTTTTTATTTTTAAAAATTTGCGCAAAATGTTCATAATTATAGTTAAGAAGTACACAGCATTTCAAATCTCTTTAAATAACACCTAAATACTACTTAGAACAACTTTCTTTTTCTGATTAACAAACTTAAATAGTTGCTAATTTCCTCCAACTCACTGTATTTTGGTTGAACATAATTTCATTAGATGTCGTCATAACTCAAACAGATTGGTGCAAGCTGTTACGTTACCTTTTTTTTCCCCCGACTGTCTTGAAATTAAATTATGCCTCATATTTAGAAATGTGTCACAACATTTAAAAATCTCACATGCAGGTAAACCGTACTTGCTTCTCCGAGTCATTTGTGCAGCACGTTTTGCACAAAACTAGCGAGGAAGCACAAATGTGAACAGTGCCAGAAGTTTAAGGCATTCCTTTGAGCATTTCAGGATGTGAGTGAAAGAGCACAAGGATTTAATGAGCAACCTGAATGGAGTTTCCTACTTTGAAATTTCCTTTCTCTTCCTGTCTAACCCCCCCTCACCAACACACACACACACACACAGTGGCAGGAAAACACATCATAAGGTCAGAGTGAGTTGTTATCTTGGGTAATGCATTGTCCAGTGAAGCAAGACTGTCCACTCTAATCACACTGTCTATATTTCTGGGGGCCGAGTAAAGTTAATTTTTCCTTTAGATGAGAATACAGGGTGAGGTTTTGAAAATGTCTCCGCTAATAGAAAGAGGCATCTGGGTAGAAAGGGCAATGAGATTTGACCCGCAGCCTAAATGGATTCGCAAAGGAGTTCTCTGAAGTCCCTCTTTCTCGTTTTACTTCCGTCCCTCATCAACATTCAACACCTCAACTCTACAATTATCCCAATAACGGTTTCAAGTAAAGAAGAAAGTACTGCTGAGAAACTGGCACGCACGAACTGAATCCTTTTCTCATTGACACACTTTTTCATTCAGAATTTTAATATGACAGTTAATACGAGACATCGTTGTACCTGAAGTGGTCTTCTTGGCCCGGCTGGATGTGGCAGGTTCCTCCATTAGAACAGGGAAAGCTAATACAGGCGTTGATGGGAACTTCACAGTCTTGACCCTGGAGGAGAGGAGAGGACACATCAAGGCAAAGAAGTTAATAACTGAATACTTTATTCTATTACTGTTCGTACAGATACTACCCAAGGTTGCATTCAAACTGCTTCCCCATCAACATCTTTTCACTCCCCTCAGTAAGAGAAAACTTTATGAAAGCTCCGATTATACCTGATATTATATTCAGCTGTATTAAAACAGGTATTGTAACCATTTGATGTTTTATTCACAGACGCTTAATCAATCTTTTCAAAACACTGACCACAACTGTTAGAATTTTAAATAAAAATAAATAAATAAATAAAACCCAGCTACTGACAAGGTGACATACAATGTCATCTGCAGATGATTTTCTACAAAAAAGTAAAACAAAATAGGCCTTTTTTTCTATTGCATAAAGTTCAGACGGTTATCAGATTTTGTGTACTTGTCATTTTTCTTTTTCGGAAGATTTTTAAAATATTTTTGGTGCAGTGAAAGGAGATAGTCTGCAGAAAGATAGAGAGGACGGAACAAATCAAATTTAGATGTAGCCGAATAAAAAATGCAGCTTTCTTAACCAGCCACTCAACTTTGACAATGAGCTCTTACTGTTTTGGTTTTCTCTCGCTCTCTTGCACAAATGGCTTAACAGTTATGAGCAGCACAAATGCACATAACGCAGGCACACTTATATATATATATATATATATATAAAACACATGTAGATACGACAAATCTACCTCTTTGATTCATTGCTTTTTCCCACCGCACACCTGTTTTCTGAATAAACAGCTTTCACTATTAACTGTATCATGTATCAGAGTCCTACACACACACACACACACACACACACACACTGCCTCTCCACATCCATCCCTGCGGCTGTAGTTTTAATTTCAAACCAACAAACCTTTGGCCGCTAACACACCCACTTCCTCTGATCAAAGCCGAAAAGAAGACGTTTATTCTTGTTTTTCGATCTCCATCCATCTTCATTATTTCCTTCCCTCTTTTCTTTTCTTTTTTTTTTTTTAACCGTGGCACTTTGTGTTTAGTTCGCTCTCTTTCATTCTACCTCTCCATCTTTCCCACTATTTGCATTTTTTAGATTTGTTTTCCCACCACCTCTGCCTTTCTTTTTACATTTCTCGCCCGTTCCTTTTACCTACCTCCACCTTTCTCACTATGTTTCCTGCAGTTAAATTTCCCTAACTCCTTTCCTGACTTCCCCCCCCCCTCTCTTTCTTATTCTCTCTCCCTCTTTTGTTCTTTGCTGCTCCTTCTTTGATTCCTTTTACACATTTTAATTAACGTTGTCCCAGTGGACACCAGCGCAGAAAGAAAAACATACACACAGACACCTCCATGCACGGACACACACACACACACACTCCAAAAGTCCCTGTTTCCCAGTCTGTGACCTTGGCAAGTAATGTTTTAATTAAAAGCAAGACTACGGCTTTGTCTTCCTGTAAAAGCCCAAAGGTTATGAGGTGTGTGCTCTCATGAGGCCTGAAGTGTATCTTTAAAGTGCCCTCACACACAGTCGCGCACATATAGACAGGTACACAAATAAATAAACACAAGCGCATGCACACAAAATGTCCTTCAGAAGCTTGAACCCAATGATCTCAATACATGTAGACCTGGAGGCTAAGCTTATGAGTGCACACACAGCATTGTAGGTTTTCAGGTCGTCATCCATCATTATGACCCCGTCTCACAAAATTACAGCTCCAACTAAACTGCAATCTAATTTTTGAAAGAAACATATTGTCTCCCTGAAACACGACAGGGACAACGAGCCTTTCACCCAAGAGACTGTGGTTCGCATCCTGTGTGCAACTTCAATTTGCTGTTTGGTTTGGTTTAGGCAACAAAGCTACTTCGTTAAGTCTCTAAAAATATCGTGGTGTGGTTTAAAATATGACCCTATCAAAAGATATTTTAGGTTCTCTCAAAGTCTCAAGATCTCAAGTTCCATCTAATAAATGACTGGTTGGTTGAAAATAATAGAAGTAAAGCGGTAGAAGCGATAAAATAAATGGCAAAGATATGCTGACGACAGCTGCATTCGTGATTAATTTCCCCTAAATGTAGCTTAGCTGTGTAGAAATCAAATTTAACGGACACAGGAGACGGCTTCTAGATTCCTGCTTCCGTGTGACCCCAAACTTACAGCCACAGTCATAAAAAAGTATTCATGACATTGTTGTTAAATGCATCCTCAACATATGCACCTGATCACATACGGTATACTCCCCACACGCATGTAAATTTCCCTTTCAGTAGAAGATCTGCATGTCTTTCTGAATGCACGGGTATGTACATTGACAGATAGACCGCCTTTCATCTTTTGATCGGCACCTCCAGCGCAGCCAGCTGCAATCATCATTTCTCTATTGATGGACAGGTAGATACATTATGCATACAAGGCCAAAGTTAAGCCTGATAATACTGCTAATACCACAGGCTTATGCAGCATGGCTATCCATCGAGGATACCTTCCAGACAAACAACTCAAGTCTAGCACAAGTAACATTTTCTGCTGCTGCTGCTGTGCCTGCTGGACACCATAAATCTGAAACTTCAAAATACAGAGGAATCCCGAAATAATGGTCAGTTAACCGACAGTGAAGGTAGCTGGTGCAGGGAATCAGTAACACAAGCGGGGAACATGGCTCGAGTGTAACGACTGATTTCCACTGCCTCTACACTTGCTAAAATGTGTTTTGATTAATCACATTCAAAATGCTTCAGTCTAATCAAATGCAAGTAAAGTCTAATCAAATTACACATTACAGTGCCCTCTGATTACAATGCATTAAAATGTTTTCTAGCTTCTAGGCTGAGAACATACAGTTTGCTAAACCTAGAGAGTAACATCCAGCAGCCCGACTCAACTTAAAAGCATCTCGCTCTGCTGCTGTTTGGTATCTCACCTTGAATCCATATGGACAGGTGCAGCGGTAAGATCCAACAGCATCAGACACACAGGTACCATTGTTTTGGCAGGGTGCTGCCAGGCAGGGGGTGCACTTCGACATCAGGCTGATATCCACCGGACCTACGAAAGATAACAGAAACACAGGCAGATGAGAGAAAGAAGAGAGGGAAAGGATGGATGACGATAAGAGGACAGAAATGGAGAAAATAAAAGCATTGAAGGCAAATGTATTCATATTTAGGCATCCTGTGCTAAAAAGCACCCCCACAGACCTCATTTAATGGGCTGTGCTAAGAATAAGCCTTACGCATAAGAAAAGTAAGTGCTTATGAGAGCAATAAAGGTGATTTGTTTCAGAGACCAGGGCACACAGAAGCAAGAGGAAGAGCAGATCTGATTTAGTGTGATGATGCGAGGTACCTCTGTAGCTCTAGAGGAGTCACATCCCACTATATAATCTTACTTTCATCTGGAAAACCTTGTTGTACAATTCTTCGACCACAGACACGCAGCAAACAATGCTCATGCAATGCAATGTCTTATTCTTTGGGCAGAAAAACACTGCAAGATGTCTTCTGTGTGTAAAAAGTTCACTTCTAAACCCTTTCCCCCTCTGGTCTGATAGCAGGGGAGCCCTGGAGCTGCTCTGCTGCTTCTGTTCTCTCCTCTGTATGAGTGAAATACAACTGAGAGGAAGGGTGCTTTTTAGAAATCTCTGTGAACATCGACAAACTTCTTCAAAAAAATTGTACAATGTAGTATTGACCGAAGTGATTCTGGATGCTAAAGGCTTGATTGTCAGTCAAATTTGTTTGACGTATTTAAGCAACTTTTACAGTAGATGCACCTGCGGTTCCATTTATACTACAATAGTCAAAATATGCACATGGTTACTGTGAATGTATCTGAACGACTGATTGTAGTTTAACTTTTTTTTTTTAACAAAATATAGCAGCAGGTTACAGATTGGGCTGAAACACTGTGTCAATGGGATTATTCTTTAGATGTTCCAAGCACAGTGGTCAGACATGGCACATGAGTGGAACTTCTCTCCGTGTTTAGGCGTCATCAATGAAAGCATGTACCAATAAAAGTTCCTCCAAAGACCAGCAGTGGTTACTTCAACTACAATTCTTTAAACGATGAATTATAAAAGTGTGGATTTCCTTGCACTGCCTCATCAAACCTTTGCTTTGAGCACCAGCACTTGTTTTCCTGGCACATGAGCAGTCCAAGGTGGCCACAACGTTGGGCAGCATGTGGACATCCACAAAGAGGTCCACATGGACCGCTGTGGATTTGGACACATTTTTGCCAAGTGGACACTTGCAGACACGTCGATATGGAAAGCATGAATTGGTGAACACGGGGCTCATTAAGTCACAAAACCAACATGGTCAGATGTTGTCAGAACAATGGAAAGAATTGCATGTCTGAAGGGGACTACATTTGCTGACTTAAAATAATATAATTATGTTGAAAGCCATCATTCCTACCAAACAGCTCACTCAAACAGAGAGACTCACATGTCCCTCAAAGACAATAATGACTCACATGATGGTCTGGTGACTCACATGTGACCTGAAAGTCTTTCAAGGTGCAATGAACCCCACAAGAACTTAAATGCCACCAGTCAGTTAGAAGTGAAGAACTCTCCTTTTGCCTTTGTTTTAGCATTTACGAATACAGTGACCTCGATGACTGGGAATCTTAACAGAAAGACAAAAACTCAAAATCTTCTCAGAAGCCACTGATCTGCAAAGCACATTATCATGTAAACGTGACCCAATCAGCAGCTCTTCTCACCCAAAACCCTGAAACCGAGGAGAAATCTAAGTATTGGCTTTCAGACTGCCTACAACCAAAGCTCAGAGAAGTGGAAGGGGAATAAATTGCGCAGACGGTGGACAACCTAAAAAGATGCGATGAAATATTTACACCCGGTCTCCTGGTCTAAATCTAAAGATCAGACGGAGCTAAAACAGGTCAGAATCGATGTGTATGGATATAAGAAAGCACAACGGAAGGGGAGTACTTACCTTTACACTGAAATCTGTTGAGTGGTGTGGTGAGCAGCAGCCTGTCAGCCATGTCAGGAGGTCCAGTACAACGAGCAATGCCTAAAATCACAACTTATCAATAACCAGTATACTGCACTTTGCTATTTCTATTGCACACAATACCAGAACCTAGGAGCTTCAGAAGAAAAGCAACTGGACTTCTGAGTTAGAACTGAAGAAGTCTCTTGGATGAGAGGTCCAGCTGTGTTTTTACCAAAGCTCCTATTATGACCATGACCTGGGACAATATCAGATGTTTATGAATAACGACATCACATTTTAGATTACAAGTACTTCAAAGGCATATGGACTGATTTCTTACCAGGCTCTTTAAAGCCGGCCTTGACCCACTGAGAAAGCCAGCGGAGGTCACAGTTACAGTACAGGGGGTTTGCGCCGAGAGCCCTAGACACAATTAAAAACGCAACACAGTAGACGGTCAGACACTCAGACACACAAACTCAGGAGCGAACGTACGACAGAGACAAACAGAGACATGGGTCCGTCCTTACAGGTGGGAGAGAGAGGTCAGGTGGTTGAACGCTCCTTCTGGGATGGTCGAAAGGTCGTTTCCATGGAGAGTCCTGCAGAGGTGAATTCGAGAGCAGAACAAGAGCGTGCATGAATATGAATTAGGACAGTGGCCTTGTTACAAATTTAAAAAGTCGCTTTTTGACCCGTTGTTCATGTTATTGTGTAGTTAATTAATTTGATTAAGTGTTTCCTTATTATTACGCTTTCATTTTGAGGAGAACAATGTGGGACTGCTTTTGACTCCAGTCTGGGATGCTACAACTTATTCCTTCTCCATGTCTCTACACAATGAATAATGTTGCCCCTATTACTCTTACTACTGTGCTTATATTGTCATAGCCACTAGTATTAGGCGACTGGTCTACATATTTAAACGGAAATCCTGAAAGCTTACCCACAGAGAACAGCGCGCTATTGACGAAACGTACAGCGTCTACTCAGAGAAACCTTCTGCATCGTTTCCATCATATCAAAGCTAAATGGAAATGTCTAATTCTGGATTTGGAGCGAGCTGATACGCTAGTCTAACCCTGACTAGCTGCATGCTAAATTATTTAAATTTATTTTTGGTTCCTGAGCTGCAGACACACCATCATCCCTTTCTATAATGGAAAATAAATAAAATATTTATGACGGTATAACACAAAATAAACAGGAAGCTTATTTTCATTGTCGGGCAATAAAGCTTGTTCTGGTCTCTGAATGGAATAGAAACTGTCTCATATGGTCATCTAGCAGCCTGCAGAGTGTGATGTGTGTGTGTGTGTGTGTGTGAACAAACTGCAGGCTGTGATGTGTATTGGGTGTGTGTTTATGCTTTGTGCCTTTGGGTTTTCATGCATGTTCGTGTGTGTGCGTGCATGTGTGTCTGAAAGTTTTGTCTCTAAGGGCTCACAGGCTTCAGAGTGTGTGTGTCCTTTGTGTCGATCCATTTGAGTGTGGTGCCTGCTGGATATAAGTTCACATTCCATTAGAGCGAAGGGCTGTAGCAGGGGACAGCTATCAAACCACCACTATTGGAAAACTCTGTGTGCCTGTGTGTGTGTGCGTGTGTGTGTGTGCGTGTGTGTGTGCGTGTGTGTGTGCATGTTCAGGTCAGCTTGTACCCGTGTGCATGTGAGTGTACATGTGCGCGGATTTGTGCTTGTGTCTTTACTTAATGCCTTTAAATGCTTTGTGTGCATCCCCGTGTATGTTTGTGTGCATCTACGTATGGTGGTCTAACAGCCCCCGCGCAAAAACTGGCCCAGAGGGGGTTGTGGGTAATGAGGAAGTGACAGTGATGGCTGCCTGGCAACCAGTTGCTATGCGGGGGCAGAGAGGGATCAGTCCCCACGGCAACATCAACTAAAATGAAAGGAAGAAAGGAGGGAAGAATAAAAAAAAAAAAAAAAAAGTGATCACTAAACTTCTGCAAGGTGAAAGCCTCACAAGAAATACAGTCAATATACAGCTCGGAGAAAAGGGCCGAAAGCAAAGCAGACTTCTCAGAGGGTGAAACACTGACTTTTTCTGTCAGAACAAACAATGGTGGCCAAAGTTAAGGAAGAAACAACTGCAGAGAATAAAACTTACAAAACTAACAACACCTATTTCTCTAATCATTACTGCATCCTAGTTTAAGCTGAAAGTCAGTAAATGAAAACTCTGCAAATAGATCTTTCTTAATTGTGAGCCATTAGTGTTACCAAGATTATCAGCCTCCAGCCCTGTCTCCTCAAACTTACATTTCTTTACTATTAAACTGCATTTTCAATTAAGTTTTGAGGGATTTTTGTTTGTTTGTGATGTGTCACAACAATCAACATGTCTTTGTAATTTATTTCAGGATTTGTTGTCACTTCTATCAGTTGTAGTAGATGAGGCCTCAGCACCCTGAAAACTTGATGATGTTAAAGTATTGTATCTGAAACCAACACAACGACATTTTCCTAAATCTAATCAAGTAACTTTGGTGCCTAAACTTCATCAAACAGCATGTAAAAAGAAAAAATAATGTCTAGCAATATAGATCCAACATGGGATGTAAACCGCTGCCTTCAGGGTGAAACATCCTGTTGCAGACTTATGCCTCCGCCTCCCAAACTGTCTTTTGTAAAGTTTGACAAATTCCTGACTGTACCATAGTCTTACCTTCTAGAGAGAAAAAAGAGGTTCTTTTAAAAATGGAAATCAGAATTCTTAGCTGCATAGGAATGTAAATTGCTTGAGACAGGTTGTAGCCTCAACACTGCTATTGGCATTATAAGTAAACATTTTGGATATTGAACCCCCCTCAAAAAAACAGCTGGAACCACTGTGAGACCATTTAAACACCAAAGAAAGTAAAAATCCCTTGCAAAATATTATTCGTTAAAGCAAAAAATAAAAGCAGCCTTGTTTCTGTGCTTAAAGGTAACGTCTTACCCAATAATACAAATCTTAAAACATGTTTTTTTTTTCTTTTTGTACAGTTTCTTCTGTCATTTTCTTCTGATTTTATACTGTTCACCTCTATCATACTGAAATGGAGATGCAAAGATTCTTTCATATACCAAGGTATCACGGTTAAATTGACCGCAATAACTACACGTGTAAGAAACGAGTGAATCCTGCTGTAGCTGTAAATCTGTACGTATGTGCTCATATGTAGTTTGTATATGTTATGTATCCGTGTGTGCAGCTGCTTGTATGTGGTTTGAGGCGACGGTCAGACAGGAATATCCACATGCACATTGTGTGTGCGCATGCATGTGGGTTTGTGAGACAGAGGGTGGACAACCAAATGGATGACTGAGAGAAACAGAGGCTGAAGGTCGATTCATCAAACACAACATTGGGCGGAGAGAGAGAACAGGAGGAGAGGATGGATGGAGGAGGGAGAGGGGGAGACAGACAGAGAGAGAGAGACCAGAGCGTACAGACAGAGAGGGAGTATTAAAGAAATGAGAGATTGTCACTTTTATCTCTTTTAGTACCCTGAAACAACAAATGATTGCATGACTGTGACTCATTTTGCGACTGGGTCTTAACATGGCACTTGGCCTGAAATCAGGGGAGTGATTAAACTTTGATTTAGCTCAGTAATATAACTAGCAAAGGGGAGTGTTTAATATTGAATCCACTGCGGCACTTGAGGATGAAGCTTGCTACTCACAGCAGGCGAAGTGACTTGAGCCCGTCGAAGGCATGGACCGGGATGCAGCGGATCTGGTTGTAACTCAGGATGCTGGAACACAAAGGACACAAACAAGGTCACAAGGTTTAATCTTTGTCTCAGGATGCAGTTTTGTTTTCTTTTTTATAATGACATTATCTTGGACATACTAATTTCAGATGCTTTGCTCTTGTCTTTATGACTACAGCCCTGGTTACATAAAAATGTATGTATGAAGGATAAAGACACAAAGAAGAAGGAGGACACGTGGGGTGACACAGCAAGTTTGGCTGTAAACTTAGGAACCTTTAACCACTGCAGGTCCAACAAGGAAATGTCAACAAGGGAAGCACATTTAAAAAGAAGAATAAAAATTAGGAGGGGGGAAAAAAGAACGAAAAAAATGCCAGAGGCAAAGCTGAGGTTTTTGGAAAGTCAAATTCCCAAACCAAAGCTTTTTTTTCTTTCTTTCTTTTTTACTAATAAACTCAAAGTTAAGTTTGGGAATGAATTACATGGAAGGGGACAAAAGCTTAAGGACAGAATTCTGATCTTTGTCAAATAATGAAGTTGATTGTTTCAGGGTGCTGCTACTATTTTAACCTAATTTAGGATGGACCCAGATAATGAACTTAAGAAACTAATAGCCAAGAAAGTAGCCAAGACCACTGGTTCTCAGCTTGATGCTGTACGATGTAACGTCCAATCAGGAGGCCTAAAAAAACGTTCTCATCTCCTCAGGTTCACAAATGGCATAGAAGTTTGAGAAAGGATCCTGACAGGTAATAAATCAACCGCGACTACTGAACAATCGTAGATGGAAAGTGTCCATCTCCACCTTCATCTCTTAGAAAGGTGTGCTCAGGCAAGATATCCAACACAAAGAGTTCCACTGATTCCATCTGGGTCTGACAGTAGATATGTGTGGCTGCACTGGGCAGCTCCCAGATGTAAATCAGCATAACTATGTGAAATATAAAACGGGGCGTTGCTGGAAAAGAGCAAATGTGCTCAGTCAACTTTGTCTGGACACACAAAATCCAGTAAGTTGATGTACAAGCCATGTAATGCGCTGTGTAAGCTACACACTGGAGACAAACTCAAGACAGCGAAAAAGAGAATTATTTTCTTGGACCAAATGGCCGTAAAGAGGAGAAGAAAGAAGATAGGAGTTTCTGGAGAAGAGGAGCTAAAATACAATTTAACACGTTAACTAACTGAACCCCAAAACCTCCTGGCTGATTTGAAAGGCATGTTATGTTAAAAACGAAGCTTAAAATTATGACTTTCCATCAAAATGACTTTTATGTCTCATTTAAAAATTCTAACTAAACAGATTTTGTAAAAATGAGAAAACTCTGCAGCGCTCGGTGCGACCATGAAGCCATTAGTGACTTAACTGTGACAAATATTCATGTGGCAAAAATTCGGAGACCTTCGGCTGAACTAGGCTGAACTGCAGGCTGTGTACATGGAGCAGCAGAGACAGCAAATATAGACTGTAACTATTAATATTTATTAAATGCAGAGCCACCATTTTTGTTTTCAATATCGGCGAAACCTGTGATCACCTGAAAAAATGTTGTACATGTTAATACCATTTCAAAGTTTTGCAAAATAAATAATCCCAAAGTATACCTATTTTATGAGGATTTATGGCACTGTAACTTTAACAAAAGACATTTTGGACCTTGTGCTGTTTCCATACAGGGTCAGGATCCAAAAGTGGCGCCCAGAGGGTGCTTGAAGTTCAGAGAGTTTTATGTTTTGAGAATAATAAAAAAGGACTCGGAAGACAGGAAACACAATATAATAGACAGAGTGTAGAAGAAGTGTGGACAGAGGTGAGGAAACACTTGGGAATAAAAGGACAATAGAAGTTAAAAGGCTAGAAGGGGGGACTTCAAATGGAAAGTAAACAAGGATGAAGACAGATGAGAAATGGCAGAGAAAGGAATAAACAGGTATATGATGAAGGAGGGAGGACAGAACATAGGGTGATTAATCAAAATTAAGAGTAGAAAACATTGATTTATCTGGTGGCTGATAGCCTCATACACACAAACAACTGGTGTATAACATCAAGCTCTGGACAGACGTATGTTTATGTATGCCTAGGTGAGCGTGTTGCCATGGGAACTTACAGTGTGGCCAGCTGAGTCATGTTGCTGAAGGTGTACGGGGCCAAGGTGCTGATGCTGTTGTTGCTCAGGTCCCTGTGTCGATACGAACATACAGTGAATGCACACGGATACACACACATACAGAACATACTGCATATGCATCCGTATTGGTTTTCTAAGCTGCACAAGGATTTGGCATATGTATATTCTGCTCAAGGTTATGTGAGTGGTACATACACCAGCGACAGCTGCTTCAGGGCTGCCAACTCCTTGGGCACAGATGTCAGCATATTACCCTCCAGGTAACTGCAAGGAAATGTGCATAGTTAGTATGGTATGTATTACACACACAAATATAGGTGTATGGGGGTGAATAAACCACACATCAAAGTTTTGGTTTTGCAACTTCTGTCACATTAAGAGTGTGGAGGAGAGAGGACATAAAAAATGAGAAGGAAGGTAAAAGTTTTTTTATTATTATTTTTTTGCATCCAGGTGTGTGATGTGAATGTGATCAACACCAAAAGAAACAGTGATAATTAAAGGAATAGTCTGACATTTTGCTTTTGAAGACACGACTCTTATGTCTCTGTGTTTAGCATATTGCATTCAAAGTATTGTGGAGTTTGCCCATCATCCATCCATCCATGGTCTGACCATTGGGAACAAACTAGGGTTCAGTGGTTTGCCCAAGGACACTTAGACATGTGGTCAGGAGAAGCTGGTGATTGAACTGCCAGCCCTGAGATTAAGGACAGTGACCACAGGACTCTGGAAAGTTACTGCACTGGTCATATTTGTCATTGCCATTTTGACCTTGTTGGTTTGTGTTAAAAGTTGGACTTTTAGAAGTTTTATAGAGGTGGCTGAGTATATTTCTGAGCATTGTAAAGCTAGCTGTTTCCACTTTCAGCTTCTATGGTAAACTAAACTACTTAGTAATCACAAATTCCTAACTCAATGCACCGACATGAAAGCAGTATCTATTTTCTCATCTAATTATTGACATTATAGTGTTTTCTTTTCCCCCAAAATGAGCTCATGTGTTAAACATGCATGTAAAGTTCACCCACTGGTCTTTGCAAGAAACAATCATACATATACGAAAAGACACGCATACACACATACTTTATGACCCATTGGTCACTGTTCCTCTCTCTCTCTCTCTCTCAGGTCATAAGTAGGTCATGTAGACAGTATGATGGAGTGTCTTCTTCAGCTTGATCAATACCTAATCACTGCTATTGACCCTGTAGAGCAGGCCTATTTCACAGCTAGAGGGGTTCCTATGTGTGTTTGTGTATGCGCGTGTGGCTGCGTGTCAGCGTGTGCAATAATTCACCCACACCTCCAGAGATTTTGTACCTACTTTGTTCTAAATTTCCTAATCTTGATTAACATTGTTTTACCCTTGTTTTATCCTACATCAATTCTAACAATTACTATCATTATAGACATTTCCTTTATTGGCCTCTTTCTTTATTACAAGGATTCCTACTGGCTTGAAATTAATGACAAATATACCACAATTGACAGTATGTAGTTGCTGTATTATACATGATGATGTTATTGCTGTTATTACAATTTATTTTTCAATCAGATGCAATCTGCCATAACTTTTTGAAAGTTGGCAAAGAAAGAGGTTAAAGATGTTGCCTGGTCGGACTATGACGGGCTTCATTTATGTTGCATAATTCTGCACATGTTGCTTAGTAGCTCAGTTTAGGGATGTTATTTACTCTCCAATTTGCAATTTTTGATTAGGCAGAGGTTACAATTTTTTTTAAATCAAAAAATCAATTTTTGACTGAGTTTTTCCAAATCTCAGTGGCCTGGTGATGAGCACAAAGGAATTTATTAGATTTAAAAAATTCTGAAAAGTGTCTCTTACATAAAGAGCCCAAGGTTGTTCATTTTAGCCTTACAGTTGTAGAACTCTTAATGACTGATTGTGGTTGTGGTTGTCTTTTCGGGGGCAAATTCCCTCCTCAAAAATCACCAAAGGTTTCGGGTTTTAGGGTGTAACAGTAACAATTTGATCATTACAGGCAGAACCTTGAAAAATCTTCACTGTTCTGGCAAAGCTTGTAAATGGATCTTTGGTATTTCAACAATGAAAATAAGCTTTAAATCAATTTTGCTGATGTTTTTAGAAAAATAACCCAAGGACAGCCATAGTAATCCCTCTCAACTGTTAGTGTTCTATCAGCATGATGAGTCAGTGCGGGCTGCAGACAGACTCAGATATTCGGGATGATTCATAGATTTATGACATCAACATCCTAACAAACACAACTGTATGCCACTTAACACTTACTTGACAATAAACTCATGAAGTCACAGAAAGAAAGAAAGAAAGCGAATGTGTGTGTGTGTGTGTGTGTGTGTATTCGCTAAATGATCTGGTGGTTCCTGAAGCAGCAGAGGGCAAACTGCTGCATCAATATTGCACTGCAGCAAAGTGTGACTGTGTGTGTGTTTGTGTGTGTGCGAGGTTGTGACTTTGCATGTTATTGGAGCGTATGCAGTGACACAAAGGGCCATTTGTCGTTGACGTGCATGTACAGGTCTGCCGGTACGTTCGTCATCTTAGTGTGTCTGTATGTTTGAACACGCACGCCCTGGTGTTTGGTCCGTGCGCGACCACAGAGCGCGCACGCCTGACTCACAGCTCGGTGGTGTCCTTGGGAATGCCCTTGGGCAGAGAGTGCAGCCCTCTGTTGCTGCATCGCACCACGCCGTCTGAGCACGTGCAGACGTCAGGACAACCAGACGCAGGAAGACAACCATTATCCTCAGCACCTGGAGAGACAGAGAGAAAGGGATATTAAAAAGAGGCAGAGAAAAAAGGAAAACGAAGGAAGGGATTAAAGACAAGGACAGAGAGAAAAGAGCAACACAGAGAGGAAAAGGGTGGAGAAAATATCCAGACAGAAGAAAGAAAAATTGAAAAAAGTTCAGGCCAGAAGAGGGAGAGAAAAAGAAAAAAAGCAAAGAGAGAGAGAGCGAGAAAGGGGTGGATAGAGATAAAGCCAGAACTATAAGTGTGGCACTTGGTCAATTCCATTCAACTCTGTGCTCAGCACTTTTTAAGAGGACTTTATAATCCATATCAAATGACCAGAGGCTGCTAAAACGAGCTGCGCCAGTGTGTTTCAACATCTGGCTCAGGACCTGCAGGCAGGTCACTGTGATTTTAAAACTCCTCAGATGATTCTGGAAAAACACTGAGCAGATGCTGATCGGACGGCCAGCAGCAACTTTATAAAGTCATGTAATTACAGTAACGGAAGTAAAGTTGACACATAGTCAGTTGTTACTACTTGCATTCTGTCAAAAAAAAAATGTCCACAACTGTTTGAGTGATTTTGTTTATATTGTATGAGGTCATATATATAAAAGTGTAAACCTGTTAATGACAAATTCTTTGTCTTGAATCTTGAAGGAGTAGACTAACACTTCACATGTGACTCAACAGGCTTAAATCGACACGTAGCATATTTGGTCACATAAGACGGAGCAAAACGTTGTAATGTTGCAGAAGGTTCTTTCCTCACATGCACACAAACACTCGGTAGGGATGAAAAAACATCAGAGCGATTGTAATCACAGAGATAAGAAGGATCAGAGATGAGAGTAGGGTGTTGTTCTTGGCTTAAAACAGCTTCCATTTCCTTGATTGACACGCAAACTCACACACACACACACACACACACACACACACACAGAGCTTCAATCTAGCATTAAACAATGTAAATAGCTGAACTGTGGTCCCAAATGTAAAACAAGCTGAGTGAAAGCCATAATGAAGGATAATGAAGACTGGACACCAAGCCAAACATCACAACTGCAGTTGGACTTTGTGTGTATGAGAAAGAGGAAGAGGAAAGGGAAAAGGCCAAGTTTATACTCAAATATTCAGACACTTTGTTGTGTGTTTGTGCCTGAGTTTCGATGTGCTGATTTAATACTTGCATGAGCGTAAGTGTTTGTGCACGCTGAGCTCAGTGCACATTTAGTTTTCTTTTAAATGGCTCCCTCCCCCTGTCCTATGGCCATTTTCTCATTCACTTTGTAGTTTTCTAATTGTGCTAATGTCTAAATGTCGAGTAAATGGGCGCTTATGTGCCCGTGAGTAGAGCAGTGTATGCAAGTGTATATGTGTGTGTCTAATCTGATGTGTGCAGCCTGTGAGTCCACAGGGAGGTGTAGCCGTGGGCTGACTCACTCTACAGTTGGCTGATTGAACTAACATCTAAATGTGCGCTAAATATCTTCTCACAAATTCAATTAACTTTACCTTTCCCCCGGCTGCCTCTGGACACCTTAACAGCCATTTTACTCAACTATAAATAGACTGGACATGAGACCTTGGTTGTACGTGAGTGTGTGTGTGGATGTGTGTGTGTGTCCCTTTGCTTCTGTTCTTTTGAGGATTAGTTTAAAACATACATTGCCAGAGTGTTTACATTTTAGCATCATCAGGAGGTTGTGTTTCATAGATTGTTTGGCTGACTGTCAGCAGGATACCATCAAATCTTTGTTAACTGATGGGCCTTGAGCCAAAAAAACAATCGATTTGATGTTGGCGATGATGTAGATTTTTGATTTCCACCACCTGAGTCTAAGTGTGCAATAAAAACAGTCATTATAATCAAACTGTAGTTTTTCAAGGTCGACTAACATACCTCAATGTTGGGTTTTTTTGTAGTTTCAAAATGACTGCAGTTCTTTCAGGGATGAGTTTGCATTAATTACCTTTATAATAAACTAGGGTCAGCATAAACTTAAAATGTGACATTTGTGACCACTGCAAGGGTGTAATGGTTTAAATGAGGCTGACTTTAAATTTATGCTTGTGTAGCTGTGTGACTTGAAAAGAAACTTTGTGTGTGTGTGAATGAACATCAAGATCTGATACCATCTTCCTTACTTGAACCAACCCGGCTAACTACTTTCCAAACTCATTTTCGGCAAATGGTTGCAGCACAGCGACAGGAAATTAGAAAAGTGTAATGAATTAAAAAAAAAAACCTAAGGAGAAAAGTGAGTCAGAATGAGATAGAAAAAGAGCAAACGGGAGATTGAAAATAGTTTAAACCATAAAGCTATAAAGAAAAGAAAAACGGGGAAAAATAAAGACAAATGTAACAGACGGGAGAGCCAGACCACACTTTGTCTGTGGCGTCAAAGTTGGCGGCCAAGCTGATGGCCTGAGTCGCTATAGGCCGGCAGCGTCGCGGTAACGGCAACGTCACTGTGCAAACCACAAGCTGATGTCATCCGAGGCTGCTGTTCGCCAGTGGTTACCGATCATTCTGTCCTCGCAAAACCCTGCCGAGGATGTGTGTGCGTCTACCGCTGGCTAAAGACCTGAGATGACGGAAGCTCTTGAGATGAATATCTGGTAGTGCTGTTAAACTCTGACCACATTTGTTGTGACCACAAGTCTTTTCCTGCACAAACCAAAAGACGTGACATACCTGAGGACGTCGCATTCGCAACGCAGTAAAGCTGCTGCTCTGCTCTTTTTCTTTGGCAGATTTAGTCTTATAGAAGTTAGCGCACTGACTGTGACAATGCTGTTGTAACATTACAAAGAACATTAGCTCATGAACTTATGCTATGAAAAAACAAATCCAAAAAACCTTAATTCCAGGAATATAAAGTGTCATTTTCCTTCCTCCCATGACCGACCTTCCTGTCTCACTGAGGACTTGTTGGACATTATTACCACCTAGAGCAATTTTCCTTGAGGAAATTTACTCTGGACACTCTTTCTTGAAAAATAGAGAATGCATTCAGTTATTGGTTTGCGTAAACATGATGCAAGGACACATTTAATTTACTTTTCAATAACTTGACTCATGCCCTTATCTGCACAGGACACATGGCTGCTGACTGACACATGTCATTTGTTTCAGGTTTTACGGCTGTTACCTTTTTGTTTTCCTGACACCGCGGTATAATTGTAAATGCTGGCTGCACTGTGTAGCGTAGTGGACCCAGAATAACACCAAGACTTATGGTTTTAATTCTCACTTAGTCATGCTTTATGAGCCACAGAGAGAGAGAGAGAGAAAACTCCAACATCTGTAGCCTGCAGTAATGGCAGAGAGAGAAAAAGAGAAACTCACCATCACAAGTGAAGTCTGGGGTGGCCACGTCCTGGATGGGAATCTCCTTGAGGAAGGCTGGCTTCTGGCAGCGAGGGTTCCCACTGACCACCCTGGTCTTCTTCAGCCACTGACCCAGCCAGGCCAAGTGACAGTCACACATATACGGGTTGGACAGAAGGTTGCTGTGGAAAGGATGAGGGGCAGAAGAACATCATGGATTAGTGTCAAGAAAACAAAAGAAAAATGGAGTTTTCCATCAAAAGATGTTGCTCAATCGTGATTCCATTACTTCCATTTTCACAGCGTAATGAATGAATCACGGCAAACTGATTCACATTAAAAATCTTTAAAAAAAATGTCTGTAAAATACTGATGCATAGATTCCATTCATCAAGACAACACACACCACAGATTAACAGGTAGGAACTCAAATTAGACTGTAGCTGACACAAAACACAAGACAACAAGACCAAAAATGAGGATTATTAGCTATTTGTACTGTACAATACATCCAGAGTAATAATAATAATAGCAGTAATTTGTGTGGTCTATACTGTGCAATACAAATAACACAGACACAACTGTTTTTGGTCAGTCATACACTTGAATAAATTTAGATGGAAGACAAAGAGAGGCGGGGGGGAAGGGACAGAGAAAAGGTTATCAGTTATTTTTATTCATTTTATAAAGTACAAGGGAGATGGAGACTGAAGAAGAAAAATGGCAGAGTGGAAAATTGTCAAAAGGGAGAAAGAAAAGAGAAAAGGTTATCTGCTCATTTTATTCATTTTTGATCACCTCTCACTGCATTTTGTTGCTTTTGTAACACAGCTCATGTAATATTTATGCTGAGCCATATTTAAACCGAATAAGGGGAGGGAGGAGGCATCAGCAGCACACACGAGACAGGCGGTAAACTGAAGTTAAAGCTGCTCCGGGCGTCTCAAATCTGGCGGCACGTTCAGGCCGAGATGGGCAAAAAATATCAAGAGTGTTTTTGTGTTGCAGCCCGATTCTTTATTTAATCGGATAGAAGTTCAGTTTCATTCAAATTTGTGTCTGATTACGTTTAACAAAGTCGTACAACACAAAATTAAAGATACAACCATGTAAAACTCGGTGAGTTTAAAACGTATGGTGTCTATATTGTCAAAATTACTTTGTCAGAGCCAGAAACTGTAAAATAGAAAGAATGGTTAGATTTTAAATTTCTCTAATAAACTACACATATCATCAAAATCGATTTGAAAACAATAATAAAACACAAACAAACAAACAAAATTAATCAAATCTACGTTTAAGAAGAAAAAAGAAAAGAAAAAAAAAACATTATAAAGTGTTCGGTGCAACCATGAAGCCACGTAAGTCAGAATATCTATTGGACACTTGCATTTTTTATTTTATTTTTTTACATTTTACATTCTTTTAAAAGGATTTTTGTAGAGTAAATAATAAAAGACGTTAAACTTTCATGTTTAGTTCTATAATTTATAGCATTCTAACGTTGTTATGTTGCACATTAGCCGTTACGTTCTCAGCTCACTGTCATCGTTTTACATTCAACACAGCTCGGGGATGACTTTCAAAATAGCTGCAGGAAAAACAGATTTCTGATTGTGGATGACAAAACAATGACAAGTTCGTTGAGAAAAGGTTTCCCTCCTTGTTTCTACCTTCACTGACAAGAAACTATGACAGTTAAAATCATAGAAGTAGTTCATAAAAACATTGTAAATTGCGTTTTAAATGGTGATGTGGTGCCTCCATGTCGTGTCTGGAGCTGCGTACCACTCCATCCACAAACCTAAATGTTGGGCTGCAATATTAATGGCGTGCTGCTACAGATAGGGATAAGTTATTTGTTCATTTCCTTGTAATGAATTGACCTCACTGCGTGGCAACCAAACCTAAGCTAAATCCCTTCCTTCCTTTTCAATGTGTTAATCTTTTAATTAAATGGACAAAGTCTATTGGGAAACAACACAAAGAATGGAGACAGATATTAGAAATAATAGGAGGGAGAGAGAGAAAAAAAACCAGAGGATAGATAGGGGGATGAACAGAGGGTCTAGAAATAAAAACTATCCATCTTTCTTTCATGCCAGACAGCAGGCAGATGTTTGAAAACAGCATCAAATGTTACTGCAAAGCCAAAAAAAAAAAACTAATGTCGAAAAAAGAACGATTGGTGACAAATGGCAGGATTGAGCGAAACATAATATCTGCCCATTTTTTTTTTGTGGTGATAATCACTAAAAGCCCCAATGAGCAAACCTGAGTTTATGCAAGAATGCATCTGTCTTTCCTCTCCTCCCTCTACCTTCTCTGTTTTCCCTTTCTTGTCTCCCACCTTTCCTCCCAAAAGACTCAGGTAGCAACTTGAATCAAAGATGACAGGTACACAGCAGGACACGGAGCAAGAACAAAAGGCAGAACAAGGGAAGGAAGCATGGAGGAAAATAAAGAGAGAACAGAGTGGATGTGGGGAGACTTGCTGGGCTTGGCATGTCTGTCTTCTGAGAAAAAAAAAAATATAAGAATGAACCTGTAATGTTTTATTGAGCTGATAAAATCTATTATTTACAATCTTCACATCTGGGTGGCCAGGTGATTGAAGAAAAAAACAACACATACACCTACACACATTCACGTCTCCTTTGCTGCTCACTCTCTCCTTCCTAACAATAATGTTATGTGGCAGGTTAATACTTGTCATAACTTTACTACATGGCAGTTGTTTTTTTTTTCTTTCTACACTTCTGCACAGAGACTGAGCACCAATCAGCATCTTCAACTCAAGTCATCCCATCCCTACACACACACACACACACACACACACACACACACACCAAACACGTGTGCGGACTCAAAATATGCCGCTCAAGAATCAATGCCTTTGTCGCAGTAGGTGTTTGCATCTTTGGGAAGATAAAAAACAAGCTCGCAGATGCTCTTGTGTCTGCCCATGTGTGGCTGTGCAGATGCTGAAATATATTTGCTTTGATAACAAATGCCCTGGGATCCAGTCCATTTTAGTCGATAATGATGGAGAGCATCTGCGAGGAGAAAAGTGTCCAGAGAGCGACACGTGTGCAAATGTTGGGGCGTGAAAAAAAAAAAAAAAAACTCACAGCAGGGATTTTAAAAAATTAGGGGACAGAGAGAAAAAAGAGAGAGTGGGTGAGAGATAAGGAAAGAAGCACAGACAAACGAGAGGGAAGATCCTGCTAAATATGAAGATAGATAGATTGTGCTGAGCGATAGAACAAACGATGGGATGGAAAAAGAAAAAAAAGCAAAACAGGAGAATAAGGGACAGAAAGCAGGGGTAAACTGAGGCGGATGTGACTCACATGGTGGACAGGGAGTGCAGGGTGGAGAAGGCTCCTGGGGCGATACTGGAGATCCTGTTGTCGTACAGCGACAGCAGACGCACCGAGCTCAGACCCGTGAATGTGCTGTTGTCAATGCAGCTGATCTGGTTGCTCCGCAGCATGCTGGAAACACAAATGCAATATGTTTAGCAGATGACAGCAAATTTTTCTCCTGAAAAAATCACAAAAAAAATTAATATGAAGTGTTCATTTGCAAAACCAGATAACTCCATTTTTGTAGATTTTCAGAAAACTTGTTTTTTTCTGTTGTTTGCATGAGATAAAGTCAGTCAAATTAAAGTTTAGTGGATTTGACTCAGTAGAAATGACAAAAATAGAGATAACTTAAGTCTGATTGATATTGTCTCAGGTAGACGATGGAAAAGTGGGATGGAGGTATCTGTTTTTGTAAATTAACCCTTCATATATAAAAACAGAAAAATAAAAAATCCTCAGCTTTCCAACTTTCCAACAGGTCCATGAAGGACTCATCTGTGACAGGACCTTATGGTAGAAAACAAACCAACCTGACTCTTTAAAATACAAAATATTCTGTGTTGCTCTGCACAATCAGGAAGCCATTAGTGACTGACTGGCAACCAACCGTCATGGGACAAAGATTGAGGGAAGTCTGGGCTGAACTGCAGGCTGTGTTTCCACAGAGCAGATACAATCAGGGACACGTATGAAAACCAATTAACATGGAAGCAGCAAAACATCTATCGCATACAGAGCACCTTTTTTTTGTTTGTTTGTTTTTTTGCCCTGCGGGCATGGGAGATATTGATAACGGATATTTTCATTTTCTGTAAAATTAGTAATCAAAGGAATTCAACTTCTGCTTTTTTTTTTTTTTAACTTGAGGAAAACTCTTTTTGACAGGCAGTCTTACTTTGTCCTGAGCTAAAAAAAAAAAACAACAAAACTACATACTGGTAGATGAAAAGAAACAAAAGACAGAGATAAAAGAACATCACCTGGACATAAAATAAAACAGAGAGCTGGGGTAAATTCAAACCAGTCCCCACAGGACGACTGTGACAGACCCAGCAATATGACATTAGCTTTTGACGTGCAGTCATATGGGAGCAGGCTAAGTGAGTTAGTTAGCATTAGCAATCTCTGGGACAGGCTAACCTAGTTAGCAAGGCTATTACGGGAGCAGGGAGCCTCTTAACATAATACAGAGACAGCCATGATACCATTAGAGAGTCATTAGCCGGCATATATATACATGATAGCATTAGCTAGTCATTACTGAGCATACACAGACAACATTAAGTCATGATTGCGTACACTATCCTGTAACCCCTAATTGAGCACCAGCCTCTTTATGGTGGGTGCCCAAATTAAAGCAGCAACAATATGGTGTCATTAGCCTTGATTTCAGGGTGAGTGAGTAAACAATCCCGGTCCTCTCCTTTCAGAGTGGGGAAGAAAAAGTTAATGAAGTCCACCATAAACCAGATGCTAACACAAGTCATAGCCTGCTTGATGGAAGGTCTTTACAGCTACAAGTGACAACCATGACAGAACTTGTGCAGGAAAAGTAGCCCAGACAGTAAACAGGACGACCAAACTGGATAAAATCAGAAGTGGAACCAGTCTGCAACATGGTTTGCTGTTGAACTATTACATTTATTTGTCATGGCAATATGAGGTGATATAGCTGTGATATTTATGCACTGATGCACCAAGGGTTGTACTACAAAGCAGGTTCTTTGCGTAAGACGGCTTGACAAAACCTAAAACCCCGATCTGACAAACTGGTGCAACAACAGTGATTATCAACTGTCTTTTTAAACTCTGGGTTTCTTCACCAGATCACGCTCCCATTAAAGTGGGCGTTTGATGCATCATTTGACTCTTCTTCTGCACAAAAGGCAAAAAAGTTCTTCAGTCAAGAGGAACGGGTTGTTATAATAGAGAGCTATGAAAAACATAAAAATTTACTGGGGTAAAAAATATAAAAATCACTGTTAAATGATGCAAGAAAGGAATGCTGGCAGAAAATTGTGAATCATGTAAGTGAATCTATTTATTTGACCACCCTGTACCTCTCCATGCAGCTGCTTCTTTCTAACAGCTGAATGTTAGACCTCTTAAGCTGTAAACTTCATACATTTTAACGTAATGAAGTTTATTTCGGTCTGACTCATGGAAATCACTTTAGATTTTGACCAAATCTCACTAAGAGATTTAATCTTGCTTCAGTGCACTTCGTTGCTTTCCTCTCAGTGCTTTTTGTAACCCTATGTTGTGGTTATGGCACCTAATTTTCTTAAAAAGTAGATCACCAGCCACATAAAAATAGTGCTAAAAACAATCACACACAGTTGTGTTTCCAGCACTTCCATCAACGTGACCCTGGCATGAAGCTAAACCTGACCTCCTTCTGACCCAACACTAAGTCTTCCAACTAACATTTAATGATTCAATACCTCACCTCCCTTTTGGAGGACAGTCCCAACGATGTGAATGTGTGAACAGATTTAAGCTCTCACCGCATGAATAATACAAATACACACACTCTCTACTGTAAAATACACTTACAGGGTTTTCAGGCCACCGAGGCCTCTGAACATGCGTCCCTGCAGCCCGGTCAGCTTGTTCCCCGTCAGCAGCAGCTCCAAAACTCCACCTGCTCCATCAAACACACCTTCACGGATGTCCCTCAGCTTGTTGTTGCTCAGGTTGCTGCAGAGGGGACAAAAAATATACAATAAATAAATGTTTTTCATGTATGCAGTTGTGCAGGGCTGCCTATGAAGTTGTTCACAATCAGAGGGACGAGACATGCAAACACACAC
>NW_007579958.1:0-56016 GCF_000690725.1 Stegastes partitus
GAAAATGTAGTTTTTTCAAGCAGAGACACACTGACACCATGATGTTACCATAAATGTATACATAGGTCCAGTCAAATCTGAATTTAAAAAAATAGATGCAGCAGTATGAAACACAAAAAAGGCAGCAACAACAGTTTCATAGCAGCAGGTTAGAAAGGGCCACTTGCCGCTTTCTTGCTTTTACTCCCAGCTCAACAATTTAAGGACTAAATTGAACCGTAGGTAGAATTCTTAATAACAGTTTTAGTTTTTGCCTCCCTTCATGAAAGCTTGATTTGTATTGAAGCAGGATCTTATTTTCCGCACTGTGACACCTGTTTTCTTATCACTCACCGGAAAGCTGGATTTCTCTCTCAGACAGCGGTGGACAGATCACCTTGTGCAAATCAATACGAAGCAAACCTTAAGTAAACCGAGAAAGGAGAGCATCGAGGTATTGGTAGAAAAACTGTACAGGTTGGTTTTTCAAGATTCAAGATTATAATCTCACCTTCTCTGTGTGTCTCTTTCTTCTTTCACACTCTTTTTCACAGTGAATGTGAGTCCAGATGGACTGTGTGTTGTGCTCTCAGATGGCCTTCTGTCTGATCATCCCCCATACACCTCCATGTTTCACCCTGCTGCAGGCACAAGCAAACACACACTAGAACTCCTTTTTTTTTTCCTCTGAAGCACACTAACACATATAAACTCACTTTATTAGGAACACCACACCTTTACATTCGGCTCTATGTGAGACGTTGGACACCTTCCTCTGAGATTCTGCACCGTGTTGACATGATTCATCGTCATTTCTACAGATTCGTCAGCGGCATATTCATGCTGCTCATCTTCTGCTTCGACCACATACAAAAGGATTGAGATCTGCTGACTGGGGATGCCACTAAACTCACTCATGTTCGTGTTTGACTTTAGCTTTAGCTGCATTTTCATAACAAGGCGATAAACTGTGGCTATCGAGGGATGCACAACACTCGCAAAAATCCATGAGAAGAGTTGTAAAGTAAAAATATATGTGAGTCACCATCTGGAAAAACACTAGAATAGACGTTCCAAAGAACAATGTTGCTCAAAAGAGAAATATCCACACCTTGGATACACTCGCTCCAAAAGGGCTAAATGAAGAATTTGACTTGTGATCTTCTTGTAGTGACTTTGTGTATTGACTTTGTGCGGTGCGTCTCTCATGCAGGCTCCCTACTGTTGGTGTGTGGGTTTGTAAATGGATGTAGGCTATGATATCCCGATGCTTGTTAAACCACCTTTGAGGCTGACATCATATTCTACTATATTGTCTTGCTACCTCTGTGGTATCTTTAAAAACACACAAAACAAAACTATAAGATTCCCCAGATCCAGAAACTGTAGCAACAGAAAAAATCAATGTATTGAAATTTTCTGACTGTCCTTAAACTACAAATTTGTGACAAGTGGTTCAATTGAGAAAATTGTCCAAATCTATGCTTGAAATTAGTTTTTTTTTAATGAAAATGAATACATTTACCATGTCTCATTTAACAATTCCCGCAAAACAAATCCACTGACTAGAATCTCTAAAAAGCAAAATATTCTGCAGTCATCAGCGCGACCATAAAGCCATGAGTGACTCAGGTGCGATCAACAGTCACAAAAATTAAGGGGACTCCTTACCTGAACTGCAGGCTGTTATGGAACCATATTAAAATGGTAAAAATGTAAATAGCAGGGAAAAAAAGGAGAGAGAGAATATCTATAGTCAGTAGCGTTTCCATTTACTTCCAGCCAGTAACACCTGTGGGCACTTGGAAAATAAGTTACATATTGATTCCATATTTTTGCAGTTTTTGTGGAATAAATCATCTATATTCAACACTTTTCTTTCTTTTTTTTTAAATTGTGTGAATAAAACATAACATTCTAGCTTTCATATTCTGCACAAAAGGTCATTTATATTGCAGTGAAAAATGAACCCACAGTGAGGAAAAAATGCGACAGGATCAGAAAACACCCAGGGGTAAGTCACATCATTTTTTATTTTGTTATAACATGTATTTATGAAAGTTCACACCTGATGCTGCTGTCAAATGAAGTTCAAGTTGTTTGGATTACGCATTTTGTTTTGATTGACAAGATCATTATTCTTCTAGATGCACCATCTAATAATGAATATTGTCGGTTTTATCAGTATTTACTCATGTATGCACATAGACACCATGCTGATTAAAATGCTGAGACCATGTTATAGAGCTTATCGAGATGAGGTGGCTTGTAATAGTTTATATTGTCTGAAAACGAGCATTGACATCACATTGTAGCCCCTTCTGAAGATCATGACCTTTACATATGATTATATACTTTGCACCGCTGCCTCCTGATTGGCTGATTGGATAATTGCATGTATGAGCAGGTGCACAGGTGGTTCCAATAAAGCACTCAGAGAGTGTAATAGCCAAATATTTTCGCCTTCGTTTCCATCAGTCTCTGAGCATCACTTCTACTACATTACTGAGGCGTGAATTACAGCACATTACAATGCGTACGTGCTTATACGGTAGTTGTTTTTCTATGTGAATATTATTTTTTTGTCCTGCTGAATGCAATGTGTGACTGATCATTTGCATTTCCAGTTGTCAGTAGAATGATTTGCAAACAAGTTTTATAATTAGCCATTTTTCTTGAATTTCCTTTTTTTTGCCATTTAATTATAGTTCTTTGCATTCTCAGAGCGTCTTCTCTTAATTACTATCTCTGTTCGTGCACCGTGATGGATTCTCTCAGTTTCTAAGTGTGCTGAGTTTCAGTAAAGCATACATTTTTTGACTGGTACATCTGCACTGATGGGTTGACATCTGAGGCAAAATGTTTTCTTTTTTTGTGTCGAGAGTCCTTAGTTGAACTTCAATCGCATTGAGCAAGTTACACAGCTTCTCATGTACCGACAGGAAACACAAGATGCAAAAATTTTATTTAATCAAAAAATATCTGTTTAAATGAACCTGCACATCAGCTACGGCTGTGACCGAAGCCACCTCTGCGATGAGGAGGCGATAAAAAGGGAAGTGAGATTTGCTCTCATAAAGGTTTTCGATTACAGTGTGCTGTGATTGTGTGTCAGAGGGGAGGGTAAATCCAGACATATTCAGAGAGGTCAGGCGGGTCAAATTCCTCAGGAAGAGAATGTGGAGACGAAGGCAGAAACATGGGAACTCAGGAACCTACCCTGCAGCTCTCGCTGCACCCAGCGTTAACTGTTGCTTAGAAACCAAACAGCGCTCCTCACTTTTTTCCTGCCTTCCTTTCTTTCTTGCTGGCTCTTTTTAGCCCCAAACCTACAATTTTCATTATGATTTGCTGTTAAAAGAAGCGGCGTTGAATTCTCGAGGTGAATTGGTCTGCTGATAATCATGTGCGACGGGGGGTTTCTCCGACAATTGTGCTCTGATTGTAACAAACACTCGGACTGAGAATTACTGGACTAAAATGCTGGGTGTGGCTGGCAAAGGACAGCGTTGTGTGGCAGAAATGAGATAAATGACGATAAGGAGAAAATGGAGATAGAGCAAAGCAGCAAAGATATAAGTGAGAACTCGTCCTTTCTAAGCTCTTGTGCTTCCTTTCATTCCCTGCGAGCTTTCAAAAAACAGGCACACTATAAATAAGGCATCCCAGAACAGCCATTACTGTTCTTTTTCCATAAAACTACACATTAAATCGACTATTATCACGATGCATGCCATTGTGTGTTTTACCAAATTTTACTGATGTGTCATTTTTGTTGCTAAAATCAGGGGAACTGAAAATCGAAGTTTTGCCAAAGAATATTGCTGCTCGCACAAGGTCAAGCGCCTCCCAAATGTTGCTACAGTTACAGATGCAATTATGTAATGTTACGTAATCTGAAAATCGAAAGGGAATTTGAAACTATAACCCTCCGATAGCTCTCTCTCCGTTAAATTTGCACCACATCTAAAAGACACATCCACTGTATGTGTTTTTTTGCTCTTTGATGTGAAGCGGAGAAGAGGGAGGACGATGGAGAAGGAGGAGGAGGAGGCAGAGAGCATCAGGACTGGGACGGACGAGGGTGGAGGACGACGTAGGTGTAAAAGCAGCTGGGGAGAGGAGGCAGAACTGACACACAAAGGTGGATGATGCTTCATTTCCAGGGAGATGTTTTCCCATGAGTCCTCTGCCTCCTCCATATACATCCACAGAAGCGGCCGAACCCTGCAGCATCCGGCCACCGAGGCAGGGATTTCTCTGGCTGTTATCTTTGTTGACTCATAGAAAACACACAGGTGAGATCCAAGGTTAAGTACATGGGGAGGAGGAGAAGGATCCAACATTATACTGTGTAATATGCAACCCTGGGGAAGTGGTGGGAGAAGTGTGAGAGCGGTGGATGCGATAGTGGTGTACCAGCGCATGTGTGGTAGCGGAACGTTGAATTCTGACAAGATGAGACGACTTTTAACGGACTCTTAACATCACCGCTTTGATAAGAGGAGGTGTTTTCTTCTGATAGGAACGGATGTGCAGAGGTCCTCCTGTAGCTCCTATAATCTTAGCTGTCGTATTTGAATGGCACCTAGCAAAAGTGACCAGTGTGAGGATGTTTACTCCCCTAAACCTTCAGGTTAGTGTTACACTTTTGGGACACTGCTTCTCTCATTACACAATCATGCACTTACACTAAAAAGTGAATGAAACAAACGCTTCTCCCTGGGAGATGCAATCAAGAAGTTCTGGAACTGAACATGTAAAAAGCAAAAACTGTACCTGATTATAATTTAGCAGCTCTCTCTTCTAATGTAGTCTTCTTGTGCAGCAAAACTCTGTTCCTAGTGCTCCTGCCATGTGTCTAACACTCTTTGGAAGTCCTGTTCTGACCACTTGTAGTTATGTATTTGCAGTTTTATTGTGGATGTTGGATAGACTTGGATCTATGAGAAGAGATTTTACTCTCCAAGACTTAAAGGAGGTGCATCATGTGTAAGAGCCTGCTTGTTCAACATTCTTAGGGTTGTGCACCATGAATTTATCCTCCATGGTCAGACTGTATCCTGCCAAGTTCTAGTCTGAGACTTAAGGAACGCTATATAAATCTGATCAGTTATTACTATGTTATTATCCAAGAGCCAGATATCATGGACAAACTTCTAGCCAGAGAAGTCGAGAAAGGTTATATGATCGGTCCATATTCTCAAGCCCTGTTTTCAACGTATCAGATCAATCACATCGGCATTGCAACTCACAAATATTTAGGAAAGAAGCACATGCTAATAGACCTGTCAGCTCCTCACAACTCTGAATATCAAAGCATGAACAGTCTCATTCCTTTGGCTCCTTTTTGTCTGTTTTACGCAACCGTAGACCACGCCATTAAACTAATTAAATTGGCAGGTAAAGCAGATGCATTCAAAACTATGCGGCTGCACCCGTCTCAGTGGCATCTCTTTGGTGAAAAATAAATTTTATTTTGCAGTAAGATTGACTTTTGATTGCCGTAGCAGTCCCTGCATTTTTAACACTCTGTCGGAAGCACTTTGTTGGATTTCGCGAAACAACTGCAAACTGCCATTTGTCCTGCACTTATTGGACAATTTTCTAGTTATCGATTTCCCAAATTCTCGTCCAGATCTTAGCATTTCCACACTAAAAAACATCTTTGGCAAGCTAGGAGTCCCTCTCTCTGAGGAGAAAACCATAGGTCCAGTACGTAAACTGGAATTCTTAGGGATATGCTTAGAGCCCATAAAAATGCAAGCATCCCTTCTTTAGGATAAACTGGAAACTGGATTAGAGAAGTTCTACAAAAAGCCACGACTTCCTCAGCCATGTCAAAACGAGAGCTTCTATCTCTGTTAGGTCACCTGAATTTCGCCATGCGAATCATCCCTTAGGTCCGCTCCTTCGTCTCCAGACTCCTCAATCCAGCAAAAACTGTTAAAAAATTATTCGACCCTGTATCATTAGATGACAGCACAAAATCAGACTTGAAGTTTTGGTCATTTTCATGCAGCCATTGGAATGTCATATCATTCTTTTACAAAGACTTACCAGTATCCTCTGTCGCATTAGGGTTTTTGACTAACGCTGCTCCTTCAGATGGTTTTGGGAGACTCTTTAATAATGAGTGGTTTGCGGACAAGTGACTGAAGGAGCTTTCATCCTTGCCTGCTGGCTCTTAGTCCACTGCTTTGCTAGAGTTGTATCCTGCTGTCATCGCATCCATTCTCTGAGGAAAACACTGGACACTGAAGCAAATTATCATATTTTACGATAACAAAGCAACAGTTAACATCATTAATAAAGGGCACTCCTCTGTACCTATAATAAACAAACTAGTCCGCCGCTTAACTTGGACAAGCGTCCTCAGTAATTTTACTTTTCGTGTCTCTCTTATTCACGGTCTAGACAACAAAATAGCTGATGCTCTGTCTCGATTTAAATTCCAGGAATTCAGGAACCTGTGCCCCAATGCTTCTCTCTGCAGCCTGCCTTGCCCAAAGTTCAATCAGACTATTGTAGACTAAATCGCAAACTATCTCAATGTCTTTCATCTTCCTCACAGTTCAGAGGATTGGCTTGTCTAAAACAACATTAAAAACCTATGATGCTACTTGGTCTTGCTTCTCCTTTTGTGCAGCTGTTAGCTCTCCAGTCCTACCTATCAATATTTCCACTATCTGTGTTTTCATAGTCCACTGTTCAAAGTCACATAAAATTCAGCCCTCATCCATTAAGGCATTAATTTCTGGAGTCCAGTTCCACTTAAGATGTTTAGACCCATTGGTTCCTAGTGTACTCGGGAACCCCTCCATCCGCCTTCTCTTTAACGGACTAAAGAAAGCTCATCCAAAAGGCAATGATAAACGTCTTCCTCTCAGTCTCCCTCTGGTGCAGGAATTAATTACTCACCTAAGTTTCGGGTGTTTTAGCCCTAACATAGATTCATTGTTAGAAGCAGTCTTTCTCACAGCTTTCTTTGGGTTTCTGAGGTGCGGGGAGTTCCCCACGCGCACACAGAAATTTAACCTTTTGCATGATCTTACCTTATCAGATTTAACTATAAACAACCATATGTTTGTTTCCTAAATCTTAAGCATTCAAAAACTGACAAGTTTCACGAAGGTACACACATCGTCATATCTAGATTAATTAATAATTCTTTCCGTCCCCTGTCCTCCATGGCCCAATACCTGGGATGCCACATGCGAGGAGAGAAGATCCTCGATTCATCACCGACTCCAGGAGAGCCATGTCCAGGCCTTGGTTTGCAGCTCACCTTCAGGTCCTGTGCCAATGATGTGGACTCTCTCTCAAGCAGTACACGACTCATTCTTTCCGCATCAGCTCAGCTACTACTGCAGCTTCTGTCGCTCTATTGTCTACAATCAAGGCCATGGGCCGCTGGTCCTCCAGAGCATATCAATGTTACATTCGTCCAGATACTAACGAAATATTATCAGCCCAAAAAGCCATGAGTACTGCATGTAATCCATAATCTATGAATAAATCCTATTCGCATTTAATCCCAGTTCGTAAGAATTTGACATTTCTATTCATGGTATATTCCATGTACAATCATTTCCAATTTAGGTCCTGCCAGGTGTCTGTTTTTCCCAGCTGGGGGCAATTTCCATCTATAGCCAGTAGGTCCACTCACCCACGTGGACCTAGAGGTGACATCATGCTTGATGTACCACACATTGTTCCATATCTCACATAGAATATTTCCTCTGGATCAGTAGCCACTGTAGCCAGTGCCTTGCCACATGTTCTTCTGCGTGCTCTCGGCATGTGCTGATCCTCGCACGCACTTGAGAGGTCTCGGATGCTTACCAGAATTCAGAGGAAATGCGACATGCTTGTCGCCATTTCATTCATATACTTTCATTCCACAAGCCATGACTCTGCTCATCTGTTCCCATGGGAGCGCAGTTGAGAATCTAGTGATCTTAGGGACTGGCTGTATCATGCTTGCTCAGATTGTTCCAGAGCATCACTTGAGCAGAGTCACCACCAAACTCAAATGTATGTTTTTGTAAAATAATTGGTTAAATCTGACAAAGAGTCCTGTCTGAAATGCAGCTTCGCGCTCGTTCAGACAGGCTTGGAATCAGGCTGATCACGGGGTCCTACTCTGCCCAATCATGCACCTACTCAGCTTATTGGCGCGCCTTATAACTAGGCAGCATTCATTCATTCTCTCGCTCTGAGCTTGCCACATCGCTGCCACTTCACCACTGCATCAGTGTTGTATCGCAACATTCTCCTCCTCCTCCCCAACCTTCTCCTTGTTATAAAAAAATCTGGCATATGTACATTGCTTATTTTCATACTGTTCCTAGCAGTACATTCAATCATTTGTCTCTGCTGGGGGATCAAGTGATCTCAGGGACTGGCTGCGTCATGCTTGCTCAGATTGTTCCAGAGCATCATTTGAGCAGAGTCGGTGCCAAACTAAAATGTATGTTTTTGTAAAAATAAATGGTTAAATCTGACAGAGTCCTGTCTGAAAGACGTGAAACTGTAGAGCGAATGAGAAAAGTGTGTTGTGATGTTGACAGCAAACTTGTGTTTCTTGAAGAATATTGGTGCTAAAATGTGGAAAAAGTCTTCCCCAAAATCACTACACACAACTCCAAGCACTGTTGCTTTTGTGCGTGTCTGTTAAGACTTTTTCTGCTTTAAAAGTGATACGGAAATGTTACTATGTCCGGTGATTGCCATCTTGATGTTTACGGAAAAGTGACCAGTGTGCATTCAACAATGACGCTGACACATTCAGTTGCCTTCAGAATAGTTGAAAGACATGCATGTCTAAAACGGACCTTTGTTTTTGTTGCCATGTTCACAACAGCTGACCAGCTTTGTCTTGACACAGCAGTCGCATCCTCCAAAGGCCGTCATAGCAGTGCAACAAGGCTGCCTCATTTTGAAGGCATAGATTCTGTTGCAAATGGTTCAACTTAACCAAGGATTCATTCCAACCGATCCAATTCAATTTTTGGTGGACTTCCCAATTGAAGCAGTGGTTGAGGGATAAACTTTCTGGGTTTATGCTAGTACTAGTGTGTAATAATCATAGTGTGTAATAGTCATGGTTGCTCTGTGGTTAAACTGGCTCAGTTCGACCCGTGCGGTCTCAAAGGATGCAGCCCCTGAATTATACATTGTTTGTACGTTGTTTTGGATGCTACCTTTTGTAACTACCAGTTGCCCCAGTATCTATTTTATCACCACTAAAAAGATACTTTGAGTTGCAGCACGACAGTGTAGCATCTACAAGCATAAATAACACCACAGTTTAATATCAACCTTATAAATTTTATGTGTGAGCCAGTTAAGACATGGTTGGAACATCAGCAAACACCATCAACCCATTGAGTGTGATCTTGTCTATGATTGGATTTAATTTAAGGTAAAAAACAAACAAACAAACAAACAAAAACATCTTTTGTATGATTTTTTTTGTTTTGGTTTAAGCCTTGGTCACAACCAGAAGCACAACTTTTGGGATCGTACATCCTCTGCGAATTTTGGGTGCCGTGGAAGTCGTGGAGGTCGTAGAGGTAGAGGAAAGGTTGCAAGGGTTCTGTCAGAAAGGTGCAGATCTGCCTTGCAAGTTACAGGGGCGACATGAGATGTCCGTTTAAGCAGAGACGCTAACTGCACATATCCCAAGGCGATAAAAAATAGATCCGGGACGATACAAATTAATTTCAGGACAAGAGTTAAAACTTTATAACAAATGGTGATGTTTTGTGTAGCACACACACAGATCCTGACAACTTGGGGGTGACAGCTCGCCTGCAGTGTTACTGTCACCCCCAGTACTGACTTCCAGCGTGATACCAGCCAGCAGCATCTCCAGTGAGCCGACCCGCTCCTCCAATGCAGACGCATACTAGCTGCTAACACATATTTCAGGTTGGACAGTCAGTAACTTAACTAACTCTTTAGTGATAACAAGACGACACTCAGCTCAGAAACAGTGAAGTCCGAGCAAAAATGACCGTGACCCCCCTCCCAAAAAAAAGAAAAGCATCAACCTTTATTGACCGAGAAATGTATGCGATAGGGTCACTTGAGGGGGTTGACCGTGGACCCCAACCCCAGCTTCAATACTGACTCCACCCCAGCATCAACCGGTATTGAGGTGGGGTTGGTCGGTCAGGGGGTTGACTGTGGCCCCAACCCCACACCCCCCAGTGTCCTTTTTTTGCCGAGGAATATCAGTCTGGGAATGACAACAGACAATCTCTCCTATTCATCCCTGTACGTGACCAACAGGGGGCATGTAAGTCTGTAACACCACAAAGGTGGAGCGCGGTACCAAATGCTATGACCCCGGGGTCTTGAGAGGCGAGAGAGAATAAAATGACATCCCATCTGGTCCCATTTTTTCTCTTTTTCAGTCACCCTAACCCACCTCTCTCTCTCCAGACACACAACATACACACAATATACACAACACACACACAACAGGTTGCTGTCCCTACTGTCAGTACATTCCCGGGAAGTACTGGGTGACCTACGACACTCAGTACAGCTATGCCTGGTGAATTCAGGTGTGCACTGGCAAGCCCAAACGAAACGGTCTTCCCGCGAGGAACCTGGCCTCTCGAGGAGTGCTGGAGCTGACCCGGGACTTGGGGCCAGGTCAAGTCGTTTCTGGAACAGCTAGGCCTGGTGCTCGTCTCTCTGCTGGTAGCCCAGAGGGCGTGGCTGCATGGCCTTGCTTCCTCCGCCACACCCTGACTGCAACCACGAAAAGGAACAGGTGTCGATCATGTCTGAGAAGCAAGGACAGGAAGACCAGATATATGTTTGCGGTGTCGCATACCCATTTGCGGAACATGTCTGATCACGTACTGCACCTCCTGCGCTACCCCAGCAACACTAATGACCATCCCTGCTAGGGGTACATAAGGGTTAAGAGTTCAGTTGAGTCTTTTACATTGCAGACATTTTGACTTGTCACAGCGCAGGTGTCACATATATAATGATTGACGGCTCTGTTCCAGTGAGGCAGGTATGTATAATACCAGGACCCTGAAACTGTCACACCTACAGAAAAGTGGTGCCATTTACATTTGACATGCTTGACAAGACGTCATGTCACAAGAGCTAATGTTTTAAAAAAAAAAAAAAAAACTGTCGGTGGACTTAAAATATCTCTATACTTTCCCAACGAATGCTGTTACTGTGAAGGCTGGTGCACACTTGATATCAGCTAGTGTTTTCCTTATTTTTCTAAATGATTTGTGTACAAGTAGTTTGAAATAGTGAATATGTTTAGAAGGACAAGTCGACATTTTCTGTCAACACAATCAGAAAATGTTGTTAGTGTACGTATTTGATGCACAAATATTGAGAATTGACATGAAAAAGTATGTTTTCTAAGAACGTACATCCAATTATCCACTTACAGTAACTACAGCATTGCTAAACAGTTATGTTTAGGGACTGGCTGCACATCTTATTACAGAGACTGGAAAATGTCAATGGGAATTGAAGAACCACATTAAAATGGTTTAAATCATATTTATCTGACAAATTCCAGTTTGTTCATGGTAATGATGATTCTTTCACTCACACCAAGTTAGATATGGAGTTCTACAGGGTTCCATGTTAGGACCAATACTAGTTACTTTGTACATGCTCTCCCACCAAGTGAAAACAATCAGTCAGTGAAATTCCAAGCATGTCTTAAGGATATAAATGTCATCATGAACATCAGAATGGGGTCAGTGGTCAGTCTGAAATAGCTACAGAACTCATCCACTCTACAAGGAATGGTGGCTGGAAAACTAGTTTATCTCAAAGAAAGTGAAAATTAAGAGTGAGGTCATAGGATGCATTAAAATTTTCCAACAACCAGCCCATACTCATGTAACAGATTTCATATGTGTAAAATGCACTCATTCTCTCTCAGATTGAAAACGGACCCATCTTCGAACAGCCCTCTTCTCCAAAAACTCATTTTCAAGATGACGACAGAAGCTGACATGCACTTCCTGTTACTGTTTCCTGTTAGCATGCGTTTGAATTGCATATCACAGGTTCATAGTTTACTCAGTTGAGGTCTCAAAACGGAAGACCATTAAATCTGCAAAATAAAACAAAACAAAAAAAACTAACAACAACAAAAACACAGCTATGAACTTGAGTATTTTCTCAAATATGAAGTTGTGTTTGTTAGCTGTGGAGGTAAATTTCCCAGGCTTGTCTGCATGTATACATTTTTTGTCGGAAAGCAAAATTTTCATGTCATGAAAGTTTGGTTTGGTCTGTACAACTCATTTGTTACATTGGCAAGAACTCACAGAAAACATGCATAAAAAAACGTATCAGCCAGTAATCAATTAACTTATCTTCTATATCCACTGAGGGTTGTGTAGTATTTTTACAGCTTCCATTAATCAAAATTGCCAACTATGTAGGTGTTTCTGCCTACAAGAAATGACTCAAATGCAAGAACTGCTATCTCCAGTAAATTTTAATAATAGTATTATGTTTTAAACATTATCTATTCGCTTCTTCATTATGAAATCAACATAAAAACAGTTATTTAACTGAAATGCGGTTGGTTTGCGTGCTGTTCTCACAGCTGCAACTGTAACACATATGGACACACATGCATTTCAACTGAATCATCAGATCGCGTACACTTTTGGTTAATTCCTCCTGATTGTTTTCGCTAATAAAAAACTAAGTGTTTAATGATAACAGACACAAATAGGTTGCTTGGCTAAAAATGTGGCATATGTTGGTGAAAAAAATCTCTGCGTAAACGAGTGAAAAAGTGTCCAACGACTGTTATGTGGACCCAACAACCACCCTGACCACCTCTGACCTTTAAATGCAATGATGTCCTTTGCCTCCACAACATAACTGTGAAAACAGAATTGAAGGTGTTAAAAAAAAAAAATCTCTAAAGTGAAAGAGGGAAAAGTTTTCCAATGATTGTAACTCTCCCCTCCACCTAACAGTGACAGCCCTGTGCGTAGTGCACCCAACATCCACCCCAGCCACCTCTGAACATAATCCATGCAATGATGACGTTTGCCACCATAACATAACTGTGGAAACACTGAAACACAGTTGATCCATAACATTGGAAGGTGTTAAAAGGTAACGGTCACACCAAGAAAAGGAGAAACCGCATCATCAGATAGCGTTGACTTTTAGTTTGCACTCGACCTCAACCACCTCTGACTTTTTCTTGAAACATATTTCATGAAGTGATGACGTTTGCCACCAGAACATAACTGTGAAAACAGGGGTAAAGGCAGTAAAAATGAACAGTCACATGAATAGGAAGGAAAAGGGCTGTTTGTAATGGAAGGATTTTATCAGAAAGATACTAAAGTGACAAAGATATCTGCATAAACAGTGAAAAAATGGGATTTTGAAACAAAGGGTGCAAAAATGGTGACTCTTTTACCTTTGCACATTTGACCCATTGGAGATTTTGGAGAGAAACTGTGAGACACAGCCCTTTTCAACCCAGTTTTATGTTGAATATGTGTGTTTACAGTGTACTGATGCTTTCACAGAGGACCACAGATCAGTTGCATATCTCCAAATTAAAATACCGTGTTCTCACAATGTGTACTTTTTAATTGTGTTTCTCTCCCTTCTTGGTTTCTGCAGAAAAGCACACATCCGAGTGTTTCAGGTCTCAGCCTCTCATCATTAGTAAATGGCATGTCGCTAATTGTGCATTTAGAGCTTCGGCAGGTGTAAGCAATCAACCGGTCCAATCACATTATTACTTCCACTGAGAAAAGGGGACTGAAAAGCTGAACCGCTGGCATTTCAGTGCATATATAACTGACACTCGCTGGTTTTCTGTGAGCAGTAAATTGAGACATCAGACACGAACAAATCGTTGTCATTTTGCATCATCCCTTGAAAAGCGGTAATGTTTGCTTCTATTAAATGCAATGCCGAGTATTGTAGCGATTGTTGGAGGGATTTTTGTTCCATTGTTGAACTTTTGGAGGTAACTACATAAACTACAGATGTCATACTCAAAATTGTACTGATTTCAGCCTCCTTGTCTTATCTGTCATCAAATAATAAATCTTTGTGATCAATTACAAGTTTTACTTCCTAAAATGCACGTCAAGGATGCACAGCCACATCCTAAATACAGTGTTGTCTGCACCTGAAATAAAAAAGAAGCAACACACAATTGTATCCATTATTATTATTATTATTTTTACTATTATTTTTGCTATTATTACTAATGTTGTGTTGTTGTTGCTAGTACAACAATTTCCCTGACGTTTCCACCAAAGGGATCAATAAAGTTCTATTCTATTCTATTCTATTCTATTCTATTCTACAACTGGAACACAAGAACAAACCATGTCAGCAGCAGGACTGACACACGAGTGTATAGAATATCTATCACTCAATTATCATGTATGTTAGTCCTTATCTGTGTTCTTTTGTGTTCCATGACTCTTTTATACTTCACCTCACATGAATGTTCAATAAAAGAATCAAAATGAAAGACATCTGTACATTCTCGTCACGTTCTGCCACGGTATGAATCTTGTGAATCGGAAACTATTAAAGATAAAAACCTGAAGTTTTCTCTGTTATTTCTCATCATGTCATCAACTCATAATCTGCAATATTTGACAAATAGATCAAATGGGCTCTGATTATGGGTGAGATAAAATATGAAAAAGAAAGCTGTCGTGAAAAGTTCAATTTTTGAGCACAAATGATCAAAAAGATAATGCAGAAGTCAACTAGTAATATTTTCTAAACTATATGTAGCTGCATGTCACCATAATACATTTATTTTTTAAAACACATGGTCACAAAAATGAAAAGAAAGTTGTTCTTACTGAGCTATCACCACTGATTAAGCAGGTTTGTACCACAAAAAAGTAGATAACCTGATATAAACAGAACAAATGATGGAAGAAAATTGGATTTTTTTTTAAGAACAGACATATTTTTAATTGTCAGACCCCACTTTGTACTGCACGTAGGCATAAACCTCGGTTCAGAGGAGACGAGTCTGTTGTGTGTGAACATTTGTGTCTGATTAACTTATCTGTGAATCTGCTGAACTGAGTAATACGTTGCATACTGACATTTAATCAAGCGTTTACAGTTAATTTACTGAGTCACACAAGCCACAAAAACAAAATGTGAAAACAAATCATCATAAACATCACATCCAGAACATATTTACATTTAAATTTAATGAGATGGTCTCATTGTTTCAAAGCTGGAGTGACACTAATGCGGCTTGTAGGAGTGAAACACATCATGAAGAGAGAGATAAAAAATGACAGAAATAAAAATGTGGAAGTTCTGTGTTTGTCTTGAGATGATTTCATGGTGATTTCCCAAAATAAATGTAAGCAGCTCACAGTGTTGTTGGGGAGGGGATTTTCTGTGAGTAGGGATGCAAAAATAAAGTGATATAAAAACAACTCATCAGGACTCGAGTTGGGGAATTCCAATAACAGAAGCACAAACACACCTGTCCACCTGCACACACGCATTTATGTTTGTTAGCTTCACCAACACACACACACACACACACACACACACACACACACACGCACAACTGGATGATTCAAACAAAACACAAGGTTCATTCATGATGACCTGCACAGAATCGATTGGTGCTGAATTCCTGATCCTGGCTCGCTCAAAAATTATGCAAATGTAGAAAACAAGATTAAATCGGCTCCAGGTTTGAGATCCAGGACACGATGGGAAACACCTGAACTAACATCTGATTGGTTTGGATGTTGGCTCAACTAGAAAATTGCTTTCGTTTTGGTTAAACCTGAAAAAATTTCAGTTTTGTTAGTTTGATTTTGAACTATATTCTGTAAACTGAAAACATGCCTTTTGATGGTGACAAACAACATATCATTAACCACATATAATATAGATTATAGTTTTAGCCTGTTGTATATTAAGTGTGAAATGGTTTCATGTTTTATTGAAGTATTTATGTATTTTGTGTTTTCTATTGTCATACTGTATTTAGACCTTTTAGTACTGCTTTTAATTGTAAAATACCAGCACAATTTTGTGCATTACTTTGCACATTATTTTCCTTACCTTTCTTAAATGTAACATGTGATCTACTGGATACCTTGAATTTCCCCCAGAGGATGAATAAAGTATCTACACATGTGGACCAAATTGTTGGTACCCCTCGGTTAATGAAAGAAAAACCCACTATGGTCACAGAAATAACTTGAATCTGACAAAAGTAGTAATAAATAAAAATTCTATGAAAATTAAGCAATGAAAATCAGACATTGCTTTTGAACCGTGGTTTAACAGAATTGAATGAAAACAGGCCTGGACAAAAATGATGGGGCCCTTAACTTAATATTTTGTTGCACAACCTTTCGAGCCAATCACTGCAATCAAGCGATTTCTGCAACTGTCAGTGAGACTTCTGCACCTGTCAGCAGGTATCTCGGCCCACTCCTCATGAACAATGTCTGATTTTCATTGGTTAATTTTCATAAAATTTTATCTATCTATCTATCTATCTATCTATCTATCTATCTATCTATCTATCTATCCTAAAGATCTGGAGAATCCTTAAAATAACATCTGCACAGATGTTTTAGCCGAGACCACATGAATATCACATGGAAGAAACGAAAGCTGTCGTCTTCATTTCTGTCCTCTGTATTCAGAGTGCAAACTACACCGTTTTTTGTTTCTCCATCAGAAATGACAACACTATTTCATCATTCCTCCTATTAATTGGAAAGTGAAAAAGTAGAACAGATAAAACGTAGCTTTCTGGGGGTTCACTTTGTTCTTCTTCATGGTTTTACGGCAGTAGGCACGAGTAAAGGTAGTTATTGTTTTTGATCTTTAGGGTTAAAGTGAGTGAAGCTGATGATATTGTGTCTCGGTAATGCTTTAATGGTGACAGCAGCACAGTGTCTTTATTAAAGTGAATCAGTGATGAATCACCCTCATGCATGAATCATACATCAGTAACAGCCTCATTTCAGGCAGGATCCACGCTGAAGAAGATAAAAGAAAGAAGAACTGATAGAAAACATAGCGCTGATTACTATTCAGAAAAATACCGTTTTTCATGTGGACATTATTTATAGTTTTGCCCTTTTTTAAATGGTCAACATGTAAATTATGTCCTTATTTTCTGTTATTTTACTATATTTTAATTCTAATTTAACAAACCTGAAAATCTGTAGAAGAACAGTTTTAATCTGTTAATCTGTCCTTCCAATCTTTAACATATATAAGGAAGGGAAAATATCTGTAAAAAAAAACAATCAAACAAACAATAGTTTTTGCTTATTTAAAAGCTGAAAACTTGTGTAATTAGAGAGTCAAATGTTTATCATTTATAAAGACACAGATTTTTGACATGGAATTGATTTATTTTGTCCTGTTTTGTTGTTGTTGATGTTTTTAAATGTACTACCGCAAATAATATTGTTTTGTAGTTATAGTTTAACAAAATTGGTAAAATCTGAAAACTAATATTTCAGTTGATTTAAATACAAACTGTGTAATGTTACAGTCACATATTGTAAAAGAACAAATTACTGTTGCAAAAAATATAGTTTTGATGTGTTAATTGTTTACAGTTTTGATATTTTTTTAAACATTCAACATTAAATTAATCAACATTATTAAATCAAATGACCAACAAAACAGAAAATCTGACAAATAACATTAAATTTGTTTAAACATTTTCAGGCGAACATTATTATTTCTAGTGTACAGTTGTTGTTTTTTTAAATACGTTTTGTTGTTTCATATATTCCATTACTCCCCTGCAGCCCTGTGATGCCTTTTATCTGATCTGAGAGTGGATTGGAAAGAGGCTGATAAGATCTCAAGAACGCTCTATTAATAAATATAAATATCTACTTTCATTTTCTTCACCGAGTCACATCATCTCTTATCTACAAAATGTGAAAACAAAGAGAATTACAACAGCAGCATCACACCTTCCCATGCTCTCACAGTACAATCAATACATTTGGAGATTTTTGCTTCTCCAAAATCCTTCTGTCCACTCACCTGAATCCAAATGTCACTCAGCTCTGTGAAGCCTCTCTGCGCTAAAATGAACAAACACCTCATTGACTTTTTGCTAGTGCTCTTCCATCAGAGCGGTGAAGGTTCAACCAGCTGCATCATAACGTGATTATGGACCGGCAGGGACGAGGACTCTTGTCACACAGAACACAACTTTCCCACCTGGAATATCCCAAAACACACACAGTTGATGTCAAAACAAAACCAAAAAAAGCCCAGAGTGGGATGAAAGGGCACATTTACATTCGCTGGTTTGGGGCAGACCAAAATATTTTGCTCCAAAATCTCAAATGTTGTTCAGAGTTTAGCTATTTGGGATCCAAAATGAGTCCTGTCAAATATTTAGAGACTGAATTTTGTTGATTTCACGTTTTCAGACCTTGGAAATTTTCTATTTTCACCTTCAAAATAAACTCGCCTTACCTGGGAAGCCATTTAAAGAGTTCAATATCTCCTAAATTACAACTACCACAGTCATGAAATCTGGTGAGAAAATAGACAAAACTGTGTCCAGTAGATCTAAATGGGGGCTGTAAGGTGGCGCAGTTGGTAGCACTGTTGCCTCGCAGCAAGAAGGTTGCTGGTTCGCGTCCCGGTGGGGGCACCGGAATCGGAGTTTGCAGGTTCTCCTCCTTCCTCCCACACAGTCCAAAAACATGCTGCAGTGAATTGGTGATTCTAAAATGTCCGTAGGTGTAAATGTGAGTGTGCTTGGTTGTCTGTCTCTAAGTGTAGCCCTGTGATAGACTGGTGACCTGTCCAGGGTGTCCCCTGCCTTCACCCTGAGTCAGCTGGGATAGGCTCCAGCCCCCCACGACCCTAGTGAGGATTAAGCGGTGTATAGATAATAGATAGATGGAAATTAAATGGCAGGAAAACGCACATAAATACAGAGAAAGGAACACAGTGGTCCATTTTAACTTCATTTCAAGAATAAGGTCTTCAGTTCTTCCTGTGGTCCAACATGTTCGAGGGATTAAAGGAGTGCTAACAGGTATAAGGGATGATAAAACATTCAAGTATTAAATACTAGTGTCAACAAATCAATCTGCAGTACAGTACGTTACTATTGTAGTGGGAATATTGCATGATCACCATCAGTGCTGATATTGGAATATGAGAAGAACTACTGGACGTTAACTACAGACGTGTCCGTGGTGTACCCATTTATTATGTATCCCGTAATAAAAAATAAAAAAATCACATCCCGTCTAGTGTTCTTCTGCAGTGAGAGGTGAGATTTCTACGGTGGGGATTATAGCCCCTTTATATGGGTCGCCTGCCCAACCTGTTGAGCTATCCGATGATTGCAAATATAAGGTAATCCTTAATTAACTCCTCAGCAAGGAACTTTGCAATGTTACAGCTGTGTGAATGTAAGAAAATCAGTTAAAAAAAAATAAAAAATTTAACAAGACATATATGCTGGAACAGTATAACAATGAAAGAGGACGTGGTTGCACACAGGAAACATACGACGAAACTGTTTGAAAAACGTTCGAATGCATTGTTGCACAAGAGTGAAAAATGTCATTCAAATACAATTTTTATTTTCAATTGAACCACTGAAATAAAAGTTTCTAGTGGCACATCTGTCTGTTTCTGACTCAGTTCAAGCAATTTTTGAAAATCTGCAGAATGATTTTCTTACTTCTCAATGTTCGTTGTGATGGACGTCACGAATGAGCAGAAACATGAGATCCACTGTGTGTCTTAGTAAACTGAAACTGAATTACATGAACTGAAATTTTAAAAAAAATGTAAAAAAAAAAAAAAAGAAGATTCAATTTAAATCTAATGATTCAAAATTCTAAGATAAAGTAAGATAGTCCTTAATCACGCCCACAGCAGGGACGTTTGCAGTGTTACGGCAGCAAGAATGTAAGAAAATCAGTAAAAAATAATAAGTAAACAAGACATACTGTATATAACAATGTGAAACAGGCAGTGGTTGTACATTTTGCACAATGGAAGTACAAAGTGTGTCAGAAAAGTTTCAGGACTGGAATCACAAAAGACATATTTCAAATCCAAACTACAAACTACGACTTTTCCCCTTCAAAGTAATCCCCCTGGAGTCTAACACACGTTCCCAGACTTCTCTGCCACGCCGCCATGCGCTCCTGGAAGGATTGCTCCGGGATCCTCCACAGCTCCGTCGTCACAGCCATCTTGATGTCGTCCCCGTCTTCAAAACGTCCCCTTGATGCTCAGGGCATTGTGAACAGGCGTGTTGTCATGGTGAAGCAGCCACAACTTGTCCTGACACGACTTTCGCCTCTTCTGAAGCAAACGCTGCAGGATCTCTTTGTAGACGTGCTGGTTGATCGTCTGAAGGGGAAAACTTGTAGTTTGTAGTTTGGGTACATGAAGAAAATGATGATAACTCACAGGTTTGAATGCATTCATGTTGCACCAGAGTGGAATATATCAGAAATATGTGATTCAAATGTAGTTGTTTAGTAGAAATATTCAAGTAGAGTCGTTGAAATCCATAATATATGATTTAAATGTAGTTTTCTAGCAGCACATACATGTTTAAGCACCTGTGATTCGTGCACGGTTGAGTTGTGGCTCATTTCTGAGGTCATTTAATCACTTTCCGTCAACTCTAACTGGTCACAAGGTCAAATCTGAGACTGACTGTATGAATAGATTCATCATGTTCAGAATATTATCAGCTAAACATTCAGCTACGTGTCATTAAACGAAACCTTGGATGCAGCAGGTTGTAATTAGTAATTAGTGCAGCAATACAGGCAAATAAACACGAACACTTTTTGTTTTTAATGATTCCCTTTACTTATTTGAAGCCTTCGAAACATCAGTTCTGAGGAGAAGCTGCAGCACAGCGCAGAGGTCGAGTTCATCCATCAGACTGAGGTTGAAAACGCTGCTAAAGAAGCTTTTTATCTCCTGCAGACATCGCGGACGCAGCACAGACGGTCCGAGTTTAACAGGACGCTTCGTATTGTGTCTTTGCAAAAGAAGAAACCATCAGAAGATGTGATGATGAATGAAATGATGTTTTGCAGCCTTTGTGTGTTTATTAGCTGATGTTAGCTCGGTAGAAAAACGATTTAATTCACTGCCCAAAGACAGCTTTTCAGGTGGAAGATTTTCTTGTGTGTTGCTGACACTGTCTACAGAAGTTTACATTAGTTTTAGTAGATCTTGTTTGATGCTTTTATGATCATTAAATCTTCAAGCACACAAAATAAAATGTATGTGAAATTCAGCAACAGTACAAGTTTGAGATTACTGTCATCTCAAAACCACTTCTTGGTTGTCTCATGTAATTATAGTTTTCAGTTTGTCACAGTTTGGGTCTCGCCCTGCTTTGGTTTTGTTCTCCACCAACTTCCGTAAGTGGTCTTGGAGAAATAAATGGGAATCAAACATCAATTAATCGTTTTGATGAGTAGCTTTTGAAGCAAAAAAAAAAAAGGTCAAAGTTGTTTTATTTCAGGGCCGTGAATTAACTTTTTGCTGTTCATCAAGTGTCTTTAATTCAACGAGTTCTGTGACTCCTGTCAAACCACCAACGGTTAATCAGTTGGTTGTCAGCTGTTAAATTAAATGCCAACGGTTTGAGGAGAAAACAAAGGAAAAATTTTCAGGTTGTAGGTTTGTAAATGTTCATATTTCCTAGTTTCTTTCTTCCTCTGTGACAGTAAAACTGAAGATGTTTGAGTTGCGGATAAAACAAGGAAATCATCTTTGGCTTCCATTGACATTTTTCATCATTTTCTTACACCTAATTAATTAATCCGTTTAGGTAATTTTTAAAAAGAAAAAGTCTACATTCTGTAACTCCAGGTGCTTAAAAGTGAATATTTTCTGGTTTCTTTCCTCCTCTATGACAGTAAACTGAACGTGTTCGTGATGAGAACAAATCAAGACATTTGTCATTTTGGGCTTTGCGAAACACTGATCGATGTTTTTCAACATTTATTATAGCAAACAACTAATCAATTGATTTTAAGTCTTTCGAAAACGTAAGGGAACATTTATTTGTTCTATCAGTTACATAAAATCAAAAAATGACATTCAGTTTATACAATGGTTTTATATGGTGCTGTGCAGTGTGGTTTGGACTAAAGCTGCAACAATGAATCGATTTGTAGTCAACTATTTGGCTAATCGATTCATTGGTTTGAGTAATTTTTGTTTAGGACAGTGGTCGGCAACCTTAAACAGTCAAAGAGCCGCTTGGACCCGTTTCCCGTGGGAAAAGAAAATGCCAGGAGCCACAAAACCCTTTTGACATCTAAAATGAAGATAACACTGTAAATATGATTTTTTTACCTTTATGCTATATATATAAAAAACTATAGTGTGTTGCATTTATGAAATCAATGAACTGCTACAGAGAAAATGAAATTTTATTTCTGCATGCAACAAAAACAGACTCCAAAAAAAAGATCCTGGGTTGAAGGTTACTTTCAAACAAATACTCAATGCCTATTTGAATCCTTCTAATATATATGAAATAAAAAGCCGAACTTAAATCATCCACCTGCAGCAAAGTAAAAATGCCGTCTGGTTGTCCTGCTGCCTGCAGCTGGGACTGCTGACCAGACTCCTGGCCGCCTGTGAGCGCTTTGAGACAGGAGGAGCTCACGGCAGCACCCGTTGCTCGCTGATGACAGTAGCTGCAGAACGATACGTGTTGTCACGTCAGAGTCTCCAAAACACTAGAAAGAGTCGCTGGATTTGTCACTGGTCCCTTTTGACCAAAAAGTAGCCAAGAGGTTTTTGAAAACTGTCAGATTTAGCGAGAAAGTCACCAAGTTGTCAACACTGTGCGTGCCAGTGGATGGAGCACATCAACAGTTGTGACGCATATTTTGAGCGGAAAAACAAATTGAACACGTTATTTTAATGTTATAAGATCCCCATAATCTTAGAATTTAGAATTACATTTTAAAAACTAACAAACTAAAATAACATGAACTTAAATTAAATGCTCATTATTTATTTTCCAAAGCCACAAGAAGCCGCAGAAGAGGTATGAAAGAGCCATGGGTTGCCGAACCCTGGTTTAGGAAAATGAAAGTCAAAATGATCTGATTTCAGCCTTTAGTGAACTGAATGTCTTTGGGTTGTGGACAAAACAAAACATTTGAGGACGTAATTTTGGATTTTCAGAAACACTGACATTGACATTGATTCACACTTCAACTGACATTGAACTAACTGATAAATTAAGAAAAAAGTCCTTTGTTTCTGATTAGATGCAGCCAAACTTGCAATCATATCACATTTTCATCCTACGCAGACAGAGTTGGCTCCATTTTTCATCACATTGTTTGCTTTTTATGTGCACGATCGGTCATTTATTTCACTGAATTCACCTGCAGCTCGACGTGCGAATACAAGCAGCCGAATGTCTGATTTGCACTAAACGAGGAAGCAAAAATGTAAATGCAACGTAAAGATCCTGCACTCAGTGTTTTCTGTGCATCAGTCTAAATAACTAGCTCGGCTGCCAGTGAGGTCACTGTACGTACGTAGGTGTGTATATATATGTGCAGCCGGGAGGAACTGTTCTGTTTGTGCAGCCAAAGCCGAGACTGTCGTCATTGTAGAGATGAAACGTCAGCGATGTGGACGAGAAGAAGCTTTGAAAAGTAGAGAATCACAAAAGTTTCCAGCAGCAGTCAGAGTGAGAGGTGTGTCGGGACTCGAGCTGAGAGTCCCTGAGCAGTGGAGAAACCGGAGGGGAATTCCCTGTTCGAGCTGCAGGGAAATCACACATATATGCACGCATGCATGTGCACAGCTCATTCTGTCACAGTTTTCACATTTCCCCGTCCGGCGGGCAGTTACAGCACAAGTGTAAGGCTGAAGGCTGCTGCAGTTGTATGAGCGGTGTGTGTGTGTGTGTGTGTGTGTGTGTGTGTGTGTGTGTGTGCGTTTGCTCTGGTGGGACGTAGACGTTGGTTTGTGGTGAGTGTTTCCTGTCAGTGACGAGTTAATGAGACCACCTTTATCTCGGAACAGGAGGGGAGAGCCCCCCTGATTCCCCAAGTGTGACTCCTGATGCTGAACTGTTGCTTCTACGTTTGGCAGCTTCATCTATCTCTACAGACAGACTCTTATTGACACCACAATGTATTTGTTCATTGAGAGTTAACTCCCTTTAAGCTGCGGCTCCATCTCAGCTGGTTTTATTCAAACCCAGTTGTCAATAAGTAGTTCTGATAATCTATGAATTGGTTTAAGCAGTTTCTTTAAATTAAAAAAGTTAAAATGCTGTTATTCCAGCTTCTCAAATTAACCTTTTTTTTGTTAGTGTTAAGTGTATTTAATTGAAGGAGCTGTTGAGCCTGCCGGACCCTCCGGCGCTGCAACGATTAATCGATTAATCCGTTAGCTGTCAACCCCCAACAGTTTGAGTCATTTTTGAGGAAATTAAGTCTAAATTCTCTAGTTTCCGCATCTTGAATGTAAATATTTTCTGGTTTCACTCCTCCTCTGTGACCATAAACTAAATATCTCTGATGTTTGGACAATGAAAACAATCAGCTGCAGCCCAACTTTCAATCATACAATTTTTTTTTAAGAAAATAAAGTGTAAATTCTCTCATTGCAGTTTCTTAACTGTAAATATCATTTGGTTTCTTTCTTCCTCTGTGATGGTAAACTGAATTTTTTTGAGATGTGAACAAAACAAGCAGATTTTTGAAAGAAAGAAAGAAAGACAACATTCCATGATACTAGCATCCTAATTATTTATATTTCACTCTTAATCAAGTGTCTTTTCTCAAAGCAGTTCTGTGAAGTTGTGGCTCCATAAGAGAAAAAAAGAGGCTAAATTGTTTGATTTCAGCTTTTTAAATATATTTTAAATTATAACATTGTGTTATCTTTTTTTATATGTCCATGACCGTACACTGAAAATCTTTGGGTTACTGAGTTATAATCAAAGATATATATCATCATGTGGAGCATTTCCATCGTTTTCTGGCAACAAATCGATTAATTTTAGGTTTTTAAGAAATGTAAAGCAGCTAAATTAATCACATACAAAAAGTGAAATATTCCGTTTATATGGACTACAGCTGCAATGATTAATGGATTCGTTGACAAGTACGAAACTAATTTCAGAAAGTTCTTCATTTTTAAATCAAACAATAAAGTCAACATTCTCTGATTCCACTTCCTCAGAAGCATATATTATCTTCTGTTAATCAAGGGTCTTTCCTTAAAAGTTTTCTGTTCAGCTCCACCTCTGCTTCCAACCTACTGGAGCTGCAACGACTCATCGATTAAGTTGTCAACTATTAAGTTAATCACCAGCACTTTGAGTCATTTTTTAAAAAAGAAACTAAAGTCAGAATTCTCTGATTCCAGCTTGTTCATCAAGTGTTTTCTTCAAGGAGTTCTGTCAGTCCTGTCAAAGCCATTAAAGTTGCAAAGATGAATGGATTAATCAGTTAGTTACCAACTATTAAACAAATCATCAGTGATCAGAGGAACGATTAATGAAAAAAAGTCTAAATTCTCTGGTTCCAGTTTCTTAAATCTGAATATTTTTCATTTTTAAGCAACTCCTTAAAGGAGTTCTGTCATGTTGTGACTCCATCTCTTCTTGTTGAAACCCACCAGAACTGAACAATTTATCAGCTATCAACTATCTACTAATGATCACTCATGTGAAATGAAATATGCTTGCATTATAAACTATAAAAGGGAACTAATTATTTGGCACAATGAGAGCTGATTTGAATCTGTAAACTTCAACAGAATTTAAAACATTTAGTTTGATGTAGAGGTTTAAATTGTTTAATTTGACCTACTATAGGTATCAAACAGCATTAAAGACCTTCAGCATGACATGAAATGAAACAATGAAAGTTTTTTGAAGAAACTGAAAGCTGAAAATAGTCGTCTATATTTAGGTTTCTGTTCTGTAGGAAGAACTTATTCACACAACTTACGTTTCATTTTTGGGAAATTCTCATCTTTGCTTCTGGCCAATAAGATCCACTGACATCAGAATGATGGCAATAAACCCAAAGAGACACTAACTGAGAAACTTTCACCCTCTTAATGTCATTTACTGTCACCAGAACATCCCAAACTTTCCCATGGACAATCCCCTCATCAAAGCGACGCCTCGCCAAGCAAAAGTATGACAAACTGCGGTTTTCATTCACAGCCTGACGTGCGCAAACAATATCTGATTTCTTTGACAGATTTTTTTTTTTTTTAAATCACAATTGTTTCCTCTCAGCTGTTTTGCTCGAGCATTAAACCTGAAAACACAAGAAGGTCATTTTTTGTTTCAGTTGATTAAAACAAATCAGCTTTGACAACACAAACATTTGTGAGTGTTGTGTCTTTGTGTATTTGTGCAGCTTAGTTGCACAAAGGGCTCGTTGTACAATTAAATTAAGAAAAATTAGAAGTCACAGTAAAATACACCATAAAATATATATGCAGACAAGGAGCTTTGCCAGCTCAACTGCTAATGAAGACACTGTGATATGATTGAAAATGTTGCTGAAGCTAATGATTGTTTTCATTGTGGATTCATCTGTGTGTGTTATTTTGTCGATTCAATCAATTTATGAAATGTGAACAAAATAAAATAAAAACTTACCTACATGATAAGTATCATAAATCTAAGTAAATAATCCCATTTCACTTTTCCACTTAATCTTATAATTTCAGTCTTAAAATTTAGGAAAAAAATGTTGGTTACATTTACTTTCACACCGTAGATTAAAAAGCTAAATGATGCATAACATTGAGCAAATCAAACCTTTTGATATGCCTACATGACACCATAAATATTCCAGATGTATTGTGCAAAAGTATTCAAAAATACATTTACATATTTCATGAGTTTAACATTTCAGATAAAGTTGTGATGTTTCAGGGCTGCAACTAATTATTATTTTCATTGTCAATTAGTTTCTTAATTAATCGAGTAGTTGATTAAAAATAAAAATAAAAATTGGAAAATGTTGATCAAAGCCCTCGATGAGAAATGTTCTGTCCACAGTTATTCACTTCGCTGTCACAGAGGAGGAACAAAACTGAAAATGTTCACATTTTAAATGCTGGAATCAGAGAATTTCGAACGTCTTTATTAGAAAATTACTCAAACTTATCAATCAGTGATCAGGGTAGTTAGCAATTAATTGAACAGTTGACAGCTAATTGATTAACTGCTGCAGCTCTAACTGGAGGCTCCAGAACAGCTACTGAACTGACGAAATGGTGACGTCGTTTTCTACAATAACAATACGGTGTTGTGCGCTAAAAAAAAAAGATTTTCTTTAAGTATTCTTTATGAATTTTCTATTTAAATGTTTCTATTTTTCTTTCAGGAATTCCTCCCGTCACAGAAAACATTTACCTGGAGCAGATACAGAGAGTTTAACATTTTCCCAACTTTTTTAACTGATTTTCTGTCATTGTCTTTTAATCTGCTGATTATTTTCTTGATTAATCAATGAGTTCTTTGATCGTTACAATGACAGAAAATGGAGAAAAATGTTGATTGAAGCCCAAGATAACATGTCAAATGTCGTGTTTTATCCTTTCTTCAGTTCACTTTCACAGAGGACGAAAGAAACCAGAAAATGTTGCATTTAATAAGACTTTTTTTATCCCTTTCTTTCTCGTTCTTAAAAAATGACTCAAACTGATTAATCGATTTATCGTTCATCAATGTGAAACAAGAAGAGTTGAGCCACAGCTTGATGCTGTTATAATTAGCTATGTCTCGAACTGTCCTGTATTCTGAATCTGTATGTCTCCACTGAACCTATGATTGTGTTTTGCTTTTTTTCTACTGAGCACAATGTACATCCTTGAAGATGACATAGCCGGTGAGAACTGGTTCACATACTAGGAGACAGTGGAAATCAGGTTAACAATGGAAAGACACTCAGTTAAAATACATATATATGTATTAGCCAGGACTGCACGGTAGTTCAGGGGTTAGCACCGTTGCCTCGCAGCTAGAAGGTCACTGGTTCACGTCCCGGTGAGGACACCCAGGATCTTTCTGAGTGGAGTTTGCATGTTCTCCCCGTGCAGCATGGGTTCTCTCTGGGTCAAAAACATGTTGAGGTTAATTGGTGATTCTAAATTGTCCGTAGGTGTGAATGTGAGTGTGCTTGGTTGTCTGTCTCTAAGTGTAGCCCTGTGATAGACTGGTGACCTGTCCAGGGTGTCCCCTGCCTTCACCCTGAGTCAGCTGGGATAGACTCCAGCCCCCCACGACCCTAGTGAGGATTAAGTGGTGTATAGATGATGGATGGATGGATGTGTGTATGAATATAATGTAAAGGCTGGACACAGAGACTTTCTGTTTCCTAAAAAAGCGCTCAAACTGATTAATCGAATATCAAAACAGTCAGCGACTAATTGAATCACTGACAGCTACTGGACTCGTTTTCTAATAGAACAATATAGTATTTACATGTTTATATTCCTCCCGTTGCAGAAAATCATTTAATCTGGAGCAGATTTGCTGAACACGGTGCAACATTTCACCAAGTATTTCAACTGATTGTTCAGTTGCTGACAGATATGTTTCACTGATTACATGATCAGTTGTTTGTTCTATAAAGTGTCAGAAAATGGTGCAAAATGTCGATTAAAGAAGATCAAAGATGGCATCCTCAAATGTCTACCCAAAGATATTCCCTTTACTGTCGCAGAGGAGGAAAGAAACCAGAAAACATTCACCTTTAATTTTTTCTTCCAGATTTTTTTTGTGTATAAAATTAGTCGAACTGATTAATTGATTGTAAAAATTAGTGATTAAATAGTTTCTTTAAAAAAACAAAAAATACCTCACTGTGTGCTGACAGAGCACGTTCAGCATTTTCCATTGACTTGTTTGTGTTTTTCTCTCAAGAATTCAAGAAAATCTTTTCATCTGGAGCAGGTTCGCTGAACGTTTCACTAAGTTTTTTAACTGATGGTTCAATATAACTGCTGGCACAACTGGCAGAACAGAAAAAGAACCCAAAGCGATCAGAGCCGTTCAGTGAAAAAATCATGTAATTTAACTGAACAACTGAATTCCTGGTAGCAGCTTGGCTGGACAGTTGCCTTCCCGTCCACACAGGCTTGTTTTACTCTCCCACAGAGAGAATTCATTCTCCCATGTGTTTGGACGACGCTCAAGCTTCAGCCGCTGACACAGTCCGACTGCCAAACTGCACAGAAATCCTCCGATTACCACACGATTGTCAGGGAAGAATATCAATTAGCAGGTTGGATTCTGGTTACTGTTAGCTCAGAACGTGTTCAAGGACTTATCAGGTTTACTTTCTGGTGTTTGTTTGGTGGCAGCAAGCTCTTAAACGGAGCTAAAGAAAAGCATGAGTAGGTAAAAAAAAAAAAAAAAAAACGAAAGAGGGAGGCAGAAAGAAAGAAAGAGAAAGAGGTGTTAGGCCCTCATCATCATTCGCCCACACATATTCCATCCACTTCTCCATCATCACTCCATTACCTCCATGTAAATGACAGCTCTCCGTGTCCCGCTGAGGGGAGAAAAAGGCCTATTAACACGGCGGCACAGAGAGCCGAGCACCGTTCAGCCCACGCTCAGTGATCCTCCTTCACCCTCACACTCCCACACAGTCGTACGAACGAACGCATGAACGCAGCTGGCCGGGGGAAGAAGAGGAGGAAGAAGAGGAGGTGGGCTGCAGGATGGTCATTCAGCTCTTTAATCCGCTAAAGAAAGATGGAATCACTTGTCGTGGCCTTGATTTGTTGTCGGGCAGCTGCAGCGGCGACTCCTGGGTCCATCCAGCGCTTACGGATTTCTCGTTTTTGATCATTTGAAAGTGCTGACGTTCTCGTCGTTTCAGCTGTCAGTTCATTTTTTGGATTAATCGATTAGTTATTTGTTCTGAAAGAAATGTCATAAAAAAGGTGAAGAACTGTGATGAAAGCAAGCTGCCAACTCTGGTTCAAGCCTTAATTTCTTTGTTCAGTTTCGTCTTACCTGCTGACAGATATCGTTGTTTCATCTGACAGTTGATTTCTTGATTAATCGATTAGTTGTTTGTTCTATAAGGTGGTGGTGGTGATGGTGGTGGTTGTCCACAGCTCAAAGATACTCACTTTACCGTCATCAAAGAGGAAAGAAACCAGAAACATGTTTACATTTAACAAGCTGAAATCAGAGAACTTTAACTTAAAAATAACTACATTGATTATCAAAGTAATTGGCTTTTAACTAATTGATTTCATATCATTATCGAATGAAATGTCAGTTCATTTCTTGATTAATGGATTAGTTCTATAAAATGTCCAAAAATGGTTGAAAAATATAGATCAAAGCCCAAGATGACAAATACCTTGTATCCAAAGATGTTTGGTTTACTGTCACAGAGGCGGAAAGAAACCAGAAGAAGTTGTCAACCTATAGTTCAAGTGCCTATCATTGTCGATTTGTCTGTTGATTTTCTTCTTGATTAATCAATTAGGTGTTGGTTCAATAAAACGTCTGAAAATTGTGACAAATGTTGATTAAAGCAAGCTGCCGGCTCCCTTTTAAGTCTTTATTTCTCGCTGGGGAAATGGTGGAACAAAACAAGAGTTTGAACTAATTGTTTAATTTCGTTATAACTGCTGACAGATATTATCGTCAGTTAATCTGTTAGTTGTTGTTTTTTTTAAGTATCTGATTAGTTGTTTGTTCAATGAAACAACAGAAAATGGTGAAAAATGTTGATTAAAGCCAAAAATTGCATCTTGAAATGTTTTGTCCTCAACCCCAAAGATATAACATTTACTGTCACAGAAGATATTCACATTTATCTATTACATGTAATCCATAGTTATGTTCTTCATTAATCGATTAGCTGTGTGGTCTATAAAATATCAAAAGCAACCTGTTGGCTCCATTTCAATCCAGGATAACGTTTGAAGCCTCTTCTGTTTAGATAATTTGTGAAAAGCAGCGTCAGGACACACAATCGGACAAACAGGCAGTGAAAAAAGCTCCCAGATATCCGTCCACTTCCCTTCCATAACATTACGGCGCCATAATATTTGCAGGGGGATGGAAAAGACAGCGGCCGATCACAGCCCCCTGAGCTGTGTTTGTGTTGCCGCTGCTCTTTTAAGCCACATTTGGAATTTTTGATTGCAACGTCAACACGACTGTGTGTTTTCTCACTTCCTGGCGGCTGCTGGGTCCCAGGGAAGATTGTGCGACTGTCACTCACACTGCACACCTTTCTGTGTGCGATATTAACACCGGTTGGAGGCCATGTGGGAGAAAATAAAACTGAAGTGGAAACTACTTTTTTTTCCTTCCCCCAGTCGATATCAATTATTAGTAACCAAGGAGACCAATAACATGTCTGCAGGATAAACGAAATTCCTGGCATCAAAATTGAGCAAAACACAGACTCCAATGCAACACTTCTTTGCTCATTAACGCTTTACATGTTTAATTAAAAAAGAACTTGAAGTAATGATACGTAAGTTTTGATTGGCTGTTACTCGTGACATGCGACCAATCAGATAGCACTGTGGGCGGGACATCACTCCACATGGCAGAGTGACTACGCAAAAAGTTGCTGCATCAGAGCAAAAATAATACATTTTTAAATTACGTCACTTGATCTGGAATCTGTTTTTAAAAAAAGACGAGACTGATATTCAGATAAATGCTGAGTATCGTATCAGACAATCAGCCAGACTGATGGTCGGTCAGTTCCTCGTGTAAATTCGTGTGCATAGATTAAGAAACTGCAACTGAAACTTGTACACGTGAACTCTTGGACCATAAAATGGGGTGAGTGGTTTAGATGAAGGAATTATCGAATTTCGGATACGATATTTAGCATTTTTCTGATTATTCGTCTGTTAAAAAAAATCCCCTAAAAAAGGGGTGAAAAACTGTACAAGAATTAAAAAAGGAGACAGCTGTGAAATATTAGATACTATATTTAGATACAGTGAAGTTGTCATTTTATTGTCACACACTGTAAAATAACAAATTACTATTTGTAAAAACACAGATTTTTCGTGTGGACTTTTCTTTTTCAGACAACATATAAAACATTCCGTAGAATAAAAATGTAAAGAGTTATTTACCATTCTTCAATCTGTAAGATACACAATCTTTCTTTCAAATAACAGCACATATCAGCTTTAAACACAATAAAAAGGGGTGTAGTTTCACCAGCAAATGCTATAAAAGAATTAGCACTGGTAAAAATACAGATACAAATACTCTTACATACTTTTTTTGTGATTGTATTAGTAACTAACTGTGTTAATTGTACAATTTTACCAAACTGAGCAGTTTAGTCCCTATATGATCTCATCTTACACTGAAAGAAAAATGTTCAGAACTTATTTTAACAACATAAATGCAACACCTAATTACACAAATGCATTTGAATAGTTGTGTGTTGGAGGTTGTGTTGTTGTTTTATTAATACCAACATTTTCCATTTCACCGTAAATCTTAAATATCGGTTACTATTCTCGGCCTTTAAAAAAAAGACAAAAGAAAAAGCTTAAGGATCAACTCCAAATTAATATTCAAATAAACAGGAAACTAGAGACAGTGCTGTAACATGTTCTGTACAAAACAGAGCAACAATCATCCACTCAGAACGCTGTATAATTATGCTCATTAAAATGAGACAGTGTGGAAGGCCTACTTGATTGTTAATGCATATGTTGCTTTAAAGTGGGTCCAGGTGGACTCTAATGTCAGGTAACATATGGATTTGCACTTTATCGTGTATTTTCAGGCTGTTGTAGAAGCACACAGGATTCTACACTATATATTACTAATTCACAACAGCACATGTGCTTTGACAGAAATGTATCCCCCCACTGCACGTCTTCATCAATGTAAGGGTGAATAATTCCAGCTCGATCGTCTTCTTTTGTTGGCACACAATCACAAATACGCCGCAGCTTCCTACATGAGGATGTTTGACTGTAGCTCACGGCAGTCGATGCGAAGCTTTTCGATCCCTCGCACGTCTTCTAGATTTGTAATCAACCAATAAATGAAGCGGCTGTGCAGGAAGCTGCTGCGCCGCTGCATTGTGCCTGCTCTCTCTGGAAGATGAATGAGCGGATACAGTAGCTGTGCACAAGGTCACCATCATCTGTGGATCAGAGCTGGGAAAATATTTTTAATTAGAGAAGCTGCAAAGGCGCAAAATGTTCACTCATTTATTTAGATGCATCTGCAGAGTGAAGCGGATAAATAAGGGAGATTTACATTTTGAAAGGTTGATTAGTCGAATGTCTTGATAAAATCAAATGTAACAGAAGGAAGGACGTATTTACTTCATACATATTTAACCAAAGTCCACCATCTTTTTTTATCCAAAGCATTTTTTTTTGCAGCTTAAAGCTTGTGACCTGAACATGTGAGACATGAACTCTCATCCAAACTAGCGCTACAGCTACTGAACACTGTCACTTAGTTTGTCTGGACAATGAAATAACAGAAGATGATGTAATTTTGCCCATAATCCAAAGATGTTCAGTTTACTCACACAGAGGAGGAAAGAAACCAGAAAATACTCACATTGAAGAAGCTGGAATAAGAGTTATTTCTTTAAAAATAGCTGAAAACCGATCAGTTTAATAGAACCCAACTAATCGATTAATCGTTACAGCTCGAGCTAAAAGCTGCTAAACTGAACAGTTCTAAAATAAACTCTTTATTTTATTGTTCTTTTAAGATTTTACAACGACATATTAATATGTTAATCTTTTAAAAATTCATCTGATCATTGCAGAGTCAATCCAAATCCATCACTATTTGTATGTTGTTGGGTTTTTTTTAGGATGCCCTTCAAACTTTAAATCCAGATCCACATTCTAGAAGCTGTGCATCAAAAAAAGAAAAAGTGCGTACGGTTTAGCTCATGCTTTAGCGACATGTGTCCACAGATTTCCACAGTATTTCATCCTCCGATGAGTTCTGCACAAGGCCGGTTTTAGCTTGTATGATCATTTTTTTCTCCGTCGCCGTCCTTCCATCCTCTACTCGTCCTTCTTTTTCTCCATCTCCATCTGCAGCTGAGATTTGAATAAAACTGTACGTGCAGGTGTTATCTTTTAAAAGAAACGGTTCATTGCCGAGGAGTGTTTTTTTCAAATTCAAGTTTGAAAAAAAAATCGTACGTGAAAGAAGGAAAAGGTTGACTAATGCAATGTTTAAAGGCGTATATGCGCACGTATTTTAATATAAATACATGCACCGTGCAGCTTTAGGGGAGGAGAGACTTTCCAGTTCTGGCATCAAGAGGGACAACTTCATGGAGAAGATGATCGAGGTGAAACATGATGGACAAGTTGTTGTTGTTTTAGGAGAGGCAACAAAAAAAAAAAAAAGAAGAAGACGAAGGGAAGTTTGAAGAGAGCAGCAGAGTGAGGAGAGGGCTTGTAGAGCCGGAGAGGGGAGGAGAGAGGGGAGGGAAGGGAGAGAGAGTTACAGAGAGAGAGAGAGAGAGAGAGAGAGAGAGAGAGTGGAAGGGGGAGAAAGACAAGAAGAGAGTCGCATTGAGACAGACAGATGGAGGAGAAGCATGTAGCAGCAGAGAAGGAGGAGGAGGAGGAGAAACAAAGCGTGTTGACTGAGGAAGTGTTCATGCCATGCAGGCCATGTGCTCAGGTACGTTCAGTCTACTCTATCTGCTGCTTCTGCACCACATTTCTGCTTCTTTTTGCACTAAAAAAATACCACTAACAGCTTTAATAATCTCATGCAGTTTGTGTTTTGTTTCTTGATTTTTTTTATTTTTTTTTTTTCTCTCTAATCTGATGATGTCAAGTTTTTGTGTTTGGTTGCAATGATGTGACAAAACAAGAGAAGAAAAAAAACCTAGAAGTTCCTGTTAGGACTATTAGCACAGATTTCAGTGCAAATGAGGAGCTTTTTATTCAGATCTGGGCTGTTGCATGTGTGATGGTCAAGTGTACTGGTAGGATATTGGCAGCACTGAGGAATGTGTGAGACTTCGCCCCAGATCTCTTTGTTCCCTTCTCTCTTCATTTTCTTTCTCCCTTTTTTCTCTCTCTGGGGTTTGCACACACACACACACACACACACACACACACACACACACAAAGTCTTGCAAGAAAAAACCAAGTTGAAACTTCCCACCGGCAGGAGAGAAAATGTCTGGAATGTGATTATCACGTATTTGTGTTTATTTTATCACTGCGGGTCGCTCGCAAAAAAAAAAAAGAAAAAAAAAAAGAGGAAACCAGATCAGGCACATGCCCGGCGCTTAGTGTGAAACTGTGTGTGTGTGTGTGTGGTGGGTGAGTGGGTGAGTTTGTGAGTGGGTGGGTGGGGAAGGAGAGGGTGGGAGGGTAAAGAGTGAGAGCTATTTGGCAGTGCACGTGAGTGTGTGGGTGGTTGTGTGGGTGTCAGGGTGAGTGGGTGCAGAGCTCTCTTTGAGTGAGAGCACATGTGACTCTGAGTGTGTGTGCGTGTGTGTGTGTGTGTGTGTGTGCGTGCGCAGAAAGGTGAAAAAGTGTGTGCAAAGGTGAGGTGATTGTGTGTTTCCGAGTCACCTTAAAAGAGGCGAAGGGGGGGAAAAAAGAGCCTTTTCCAATCCAAACCCCCGCCTTTCTTTCTTTCTTTCTTTCTTTTTTCTTTCTTTCTTTTTTTTTAAAACTTGTATGCACATTTACTCACATGTACACGCACACAAACACACACACACACACAGTTCAGGCGCCTGTCAAACCCAGCGCATTCCTGAGCGCTCGAAACACACAAGAGTCTGAATGGTTGGGGATGAATGCAGGGAAATTCAGCTGAAACGTGAGGACAAAAGCCAGGGGGACATTTAAGAGGGTTTAACTCGGCAGAACCCTGGGAATCAGGGGAGGAAACACAACACGTGCACACGCGCACACGCACGCTCACAGCCAAATAACCAAAGTGTGTATACATCCTGACACACACTCACATATGTACAGCTGCGGCTCCGACGGGCTGCTAGAGGCTGGAACTGAGGGGAATTCCCAGGGAGGAGACAGTGAAAACACACTACACCTCTGCCTTTCGTATACACAGACCGGGGCCCTGGGAGCCGACATACCAGCGAGTGAAACGCACTGGTGGAGGCACCGTGGCGCTGCTGCCACTGCGGTACACCAGCGACTTCGATGGTAAACCAGCGACTTGAATTCATCGAAAACCGCCGATAGCTAAAGGGGAGCTCTCAAAAGCTCTCAAAAGTGCCACTTTACGAGCAGGAAAGAATGTTTCCGACCATTATTTCTTTGGAGCCGTCCTCGAACGGCGCAAACTTTTCTTTCTGCTGACATCACAAAACGCTGCATTATCACGTCTTGCGAAAGTGTTTATCTGAGAGCTTCAAAGGCGGCCGCGGTATCTCCGGGCCGCGAGTTCATCAGGTGTTTGTCGTCCATGTTTAAGCAGGCAGAAAAAAAAAAAAAACAGGGAGTTCAACGGTCACAACTTCACTCTGATGTCCTGCTGCATGCTGGCGTGTGACGTGTGAGCAGGAGGAGGAGGAAGGGTCGCATCGGTGTGTTGACGTGAAATCGGTGTGGCGCTCTGTGATTCTGAGGAGTCGAAAACACAGCAGCCGATTGCCCTGCGACCGCCTGCAGCCGCCGCACGTCTGAGCTGCCTGCAAAGTGCTGCAAGATCGAGGTTTTAGCTCGAATCGTTTGCCGTTGATTTGCTTCTGCAGGTTCCAATTTATTTGCTTCAAGATAACGCAGCAAAAACATCCAGAGTTCTGTGATTTCTAGTTCGCAGTCGGTGAAGCTTTTTGTGAAATTCAAGACTGAATTTCATTTTATTTGCTTCCTTCCTCGAGAGCAGCTCATAGAAATCACTTCAAAATCCCAATCCTGATATTAATCCTATATAAAAGCATTAAAAACAGAACTTAAATGTGTTTTCTGTTGTTGCGTCGAGGAAAATTTGGAAATGTCTTCAGACTTAAGGCGGAGAATTACAGTATTATGTGAATTTCAGTGAAACTCACCTTCTGCTCAATGGGGACTTTTTTTTCCCCTCCAAGGACCCCTGAAGGCTCCTGGACCCCCAGTTTGGGAACCCTTTGTATATCTATACACACAGAATATATAGCACACAGTAGTACAGTAACAAATGGGCTCTGAAATGTTTCTACCGTCTAATTTCTATCACGAAAGCTGAGCTTTGTTTAGCACATGGTGCAGTTTCTAGTCTTTATGAAGGTAAATCGCATCTTATCAAACTGGATGACGACATGGTTTTGCTTCTGAACACTGCAGACTCCTTGCTCTTCATACGCATAGGTTCCAGTCTTCTGGCTTCAAGGCAGCGCAGCAAAAACATCCAGATTTATGTGATTTCTTGTGTGTTTAGTTTGCAGTCTGTGGAACTTTTTTGTGCAATTTAAGACCGAATTTCATTCCATCTGCCTCCCGTCTCAACTGCAGCTGAAATCCAAAATTAAGGCATCTACAGGCGTGCAAAGGGTTAAGTTATTCTGTCATAATGTTTACAGAAAAACTGGTAACACAAGAATATTTCTGGGAAGTTTACATTGCAGAAATACCCATCCCAAATACCAGAAACTGAGGTCATAACTGTACTCATAACTAGATAAGAGAAGAAAAAAAAACACACACAAAAAAAAACAAAAAAAAACAGAGTGGGCACAGTAATTTATTCAGGGAATTTCACATTATGAACCCCAGTCGCGGTGCTGGTAATATTGTCAGTGTGGTTTGAGAGACCTCATAGCTTCTTCTTCCCCGACCTGTGCCATGCAGCGAGAGAGAGAGAGAGAGAGCAAGCAGTGAAAACATTTGTTAATTTCCCAGATCGCTGCAGAAACATCACTCTCGCTCTCAGACCGAGAGTGATGAGACAGTCTGCGAGAGAGAAAACACAAGAGGGGAAGCAGCAGGTGAGCGATGACAGATCATTCTGCACATTTCACAGGAAATTTTACACAAATCTAGACGCATAAATTTAACTGAACAGGTAGAATCCCTCCGCAGGTGTATTTCCCCCAGTGCAAGTTATTATTGCGCATGTGGGGGAGCTGATTTGATAAATTTAAAAAAAATTGCTGCGTAGAAATCCAGCGTTTTCCAGATAATTCTTAGTTAATTTTGCAGACACCTCGCAGGGTTTCTCGCTTTTCTGTCTTTTTTTCTTTTCTTTTTTTTTTTGAGCAATTAAGATTTTAAAAAATGGCACAAGGGAAAAGGGGAGAAAAAAGGGCTGATCTTTAAAGGGCTTTATGATAATGTCAAACTGTGACATTTCTTAAATTCATTATTAAAGTGAGGCGCTATTTAGGAGCCGCTGCGATAACAGAGGAGTGAACAGAAAATTAGCATTTTCCGCAAATCCTCCACCGACTGGAAGAAAAAAAAAAAAAAAGAATAAATACATGCAGATAATGTGAGAAATGATGAAATCTTCCCTCACCTGTTGAACTGGATTGAATTCACCTGGTGCTTAGTTTGAGGCTCCTGGAGACAAACTTTGGGAGCAGAAAAAGAGAAAAATGTGTGTTTTTGTTTAGAATTTAGAAGTGAAAAGCTGAGATTTGTTTCTATTGTCAGTTAAAAGAAAAAAACCAACCTGGAAAGTTGTTGAATTGCTTTATTATTTGAGGTTTTTGCAGCTATTTCAAGGAAATATAATCCTAATATGTCATTTACATTACAAGAGGTGTGTTTTTGCAGGATTTAGTGTTTTTAAAGTAGACAGTTTTTTTTTTATTTGTTTGTTTGTTTGATTCTTTTTTTTTTTTATGACTAGCGGATGAGAAATTTGTCCTCCTCCCCTTTTGCTTTCTCACTTCTGTTCTGCATGCAGGTGTTTTGAGATGTTGTCACCGATTGAGGCATCGCTAATCCAGCTATGAGTGTCGGCGGTGGCGCAGGGCGCACCGGGGGGACGGTCCCCCGGAGCCTGCAGGGGGCGGCGTGGAGGGGAGGGAGGGCTGGAGGGAGGGAGAGAGGAGGGGGGGGAATTCTTGCGGGGTTGAGGTGGACTCTCGGGGCCGGAGAGAAGAAGCTGCGGCCGGCTGCAGAGAGTTTGTGCAGCCACCCAGCACAGCCCGAACGTCTCCACTCCGACGCAGCAGCAGCAGCCACTCAATGGCAATACCGAGCGATCCGGAGAAAAAGCCCCGCAGGCGGGCAGGAGGGCAGATAGATAAAACAGAGAAGAGAGAGGAGGAAGAGAGAGAGACTCATATCAGATGAGTAATAGACTTACAAATTTCTGCGATGATGAATCGATCCTCCTTCTTTTCTCCCGCATATATATATACATCGCTCGTTTCTGCGAACACTTTTTTTTTTTTTTGCGCAGCGGCAGCAGCAGCCCTCGGTGATGTTTTGTTGCCTCTTGTGTGTGTGTGTGTGTTATGTGTGAGTGTGTGTCGGAGAGATCGTGGAGCTCTGCACTCGAGGAAGGTGTCTGCAGCTGGTTTTTCTTCTGCAACTCAGCCGATGCGCACGACGGAAGAACGCAGGTATTTAACGCTGATGTTTGTGATGAAGGGATTTGTTTAATTTATTAGGTGTTATTATTAATAATAGGGACAAAGCAGTGGCAGAAATGATGCAGAAAATGAGATTAATTGTGGTTTAATGTGACTTATTTGTAAGTTTCCGTGCGTCCTGGCTGCGTTTTTGCGCGGTGAGATGGCGAACATGGCACGGCTACAGTGTGTGGTCCCTGTTTGGCTCCGGCATTGTGCGCTCTCTTCGCGTGCGCGCTCCTGTGTGTGTATTTGTGCACGCGGTTTCATGTGCGTGTGTGTGTGTGAGAGAGAGAGAGAGAGAGAGAGAGAGAGAGAGAGAGACTGACCTGTGGTTGCTTTAGCTTTCTAAGAAATCACTGAATGATCAAGTGTTGTTAACGCATCACTTACAGATGAATGCAGTTGTTTTAAATCCAGTGCCACTTCTTTTCACTGAATACAATCTACTAACACTTTCCCACTCCCCTTGTTTGTTTGTTTGTTTTGTTGTTGCTTTTTTTTAATGCATTTTTTGCTACTTGATTTTTGCTGATTATTTCTCTCTCCGAGGACTTTAATTAAAACCATGTTCCCCCTACTGTTAGACAGTTTGTGTATCCAACAGGGGGCACTTGTGGCACATGTAGCTGGAATTCAGTGCTGAGTTGAGCCACATAATAAGTATTTTTATTTGTTGTTTTGTGCCAAACTTCATATTAATTATATGTAAAAGCACTAAATGTACAGTTCAGATATATTTTCTAATTGTTGCTGAAGATTACAGGATTGTGTGAAGGAATGAAATCTCACCTGTTGTGACTAAATTGAATTTAGCTGAAATTCACCTTCTGCTCAGGATTTTTTAATTTTTTAATTTTTTTCCAAGGACCCCTGAAGGCTCCTGGAACCCCAGTTTGGGAACCATTACTTCACACACAATAAATAGTGTTTGCACACAGCAGCAAAGGGACAAAAAGGCTTTGATCTCTTTCTATCTTCTAATTGATCACTGTAAAGCTGAGGTTTGGTTCACACATGTCACAGTTTCTAGACTTTATTTACTAAAAGGCAAAAAGAAAGATCATTTGACAAGCGTTTTGCTTCTAAACACTGCAAAGTCCTTGCTGTCCTGCTCAACTTTTCATGCACTTTGCCTTAATGCATCCTTCAGATAATCCAATTTGTCATTTAATGAATTGTGCATCATAATTAGTGTTGATTTTTATCAAATTTGGAGATTGTTGTTGCAGCAGCAGCACAATCTTCCATCAGCTCGACGTACTGTACAGTCAGGGCCGCTCTGTGCATCGTGTGTGCTGTTAAAATTAACTGTGCTCTGCCTCATATTGTGAATTTCTGGCAATAAATAAGCAGCTCCATCCTTCAGGGAGCAGCCAGCACGGTGGCTCTATAGCAACAGACTGAGCTTTATATGCTTCTGCTACAGTTGCTGATGGCGTATGTCACATACTGTACTCGAAACTTGGACAGAAGTTGGGTTTACTTTTTTTAACGGACAGACTGAGGTTAGGATCCTGGTTGGTATTGGACAGAGAACAGTGTTTCTGGAACAGTGCTGGGGACTAGAGGGAGAAGGACTGCTAAAAGCTCGCCCACACACAAATGTGAGATATTCTAATGAGCAATCTGGCCCTTCTGAATATTATTCGCAGCACATTCATCCTACGACATGTGACATTGTGCAAGTCTATCAATTTCTTGTAGATTTCTTTCTGGGTTTTTTTTCTGTCTCAAAAAATTCCACTTTGCTAAAGGTGTAAGAATATGTGAAAAGGCTCCGGATGATGTGAGTGACGTGCTCCTCTGCCACCTGTTTTTTCACAGCCTCAACTCTTCGAGATGCACATCAGTGAAAAAGGCGGCACAGACTGGTGATGGAGGTCCTTCTGTCCTGCTGGTAAGAATCACACATGATCTGTGACTTTCACTGATGCACAAATAGCTGCAAGAAGTCGTTTATTAAACTGAAAAGTCGACCCCAGCAGTGGAAACAAGGGCCATTTGAGGTTTTAGTTAAATTAGCATATTTGTTAATGCACTTTGCACTGGGGAGCAGGTTCATCTGAGAATCTTACACTTTTCAGTGCATTTCATGAGTGATCAGATCACAATCTGAACCTTGTAGCTGCGATTTATAAATAACCTCGAGCCAACAGTGCATGACTACATGAAACATTTTGGTGTATTTAATGTAAAATCTGGCAGCATGATTCAAACACACATGCAGTACGTTCGTCCCACACACTCCCACGTGTTTCCTCTGCCTCTGCTCCCTTCTGATGTAAGGCACATGACATCATTAAAGAGGTGCTCTAAAAATCAGTGTGGGTACCGCATGTGGGCAGGCGGCATGCATGTAGTGTGTGTGTTTCTGTTTCTGTGTGGGTGAGGGGAATGAAAGCCAAAAGCTCCAGAGCCGTGGGCCCGTGCTGGCTGTGTGTGTGCCCAGCCGGAGGCTCTGGTCCTGGGCTGCGCTGCCTCCCACGCCGGGGTACGGCTGGGGCTGAGTGGGAGGGAGGAGTGGGAGGGAAGAGTGGGCCGGGGCAGTGAGTCAGCCGGCTGCTGCTGCTGCTGCCGCTGCTGCTGCCGCTGCTGAGCCCCCAGACAAGAGACCGCTGAGGGAAGAAACACACCGCAAGAGTCCTCTCTCCCTGCCAGCATTTGAAGTTTATTATGAGGAGCGTCCTGGAGAATCACAAGTAGCTGCTGAAAGGGACGCAAACAGCCTCAGAGGGCGTCGAGATGCTGCAGAAAAGAAAAGTGGCCACTGGGCTGATGGCTGCTGAGGGTGCAGATATTTGTTTGGGAAGCGCAGGAGGTGGCAGAGGACACATGAGGTTGTGTTAGTTTTGTTTCTGCAAATTTTGAGCTATTAAATCAATAGGCAGCTCTGCCAGGCGGTGCAAATATCTTCTGTGTGTTTAAAGCTGGAGTATGTGGTCTTCACCTTTAGAATTTGATTATTTTGTTGGAAAAAGCCCCCCTGCAAACTTAGAGCCTTTATCAGAGCCAGAAACTGAATGTGTTTCTGGATTTTCAAGTTTGCAACAGTCCATGAACTACGTGTTTGTGACAAGCACACAGGATACCATTAGAATCCTTTTATTCTACATGTCTTTGTTTAAAATTCACAAAAAATCAAGCATTTCCACTTAACAAATTCTGTAATATTCAGAAAATTGTGCTCTCCTCAGCAAGAATTTATCAGTGACTCAACGAAGCAAACCTGTGAAATATTTAAAGGATCTAGAGCCACAGTTTTTTCCAGTATTGATTGTTTAGTTTTGTATCTAAAAATTTGTAGTTATTAAATCAACATGCAGCTCTGGTGCTTCTCAGACCCCATCTGATTGTACAAACATTCTCCTTGATTTAAAGCTGAAATATTCCGTCTTTGCTTTTGGAATTTTATTCATTCGTTGATTTAAAAAAATAAAAAAATCTGCAATTTTTGACCATTTATCAGTGCCAGAAACTGTAAAATCTGAGAAAATTAATTGATTTTCAAGTTCTTGACAGTCCATGAACTACTCATCTCATCTCATTTCATCAGAATAATTTTATTTTACATGTCTGTGTTAAAAATCCACAAAACATAAAGGCATTTTCACTCAACAGATTCTGTAAAAATCTAAAAATTTAACTTTTCTCATTGCAACGGAGGAGCTCTTAATGACTCAGCTATAACAAACAGCCATGTGACTATTTTGGCTGAACTGCAGGCTGTGTTTACGCTGAGCAGATATGAAAAAAGTATGGAAACAAATATAAGTTTTAAAATATTTATAGCACGTAGAACCACATTCATTTCAGTATTGGTTGTGTTCGTTTTGTTACTGCGAGTTGATTAATCAATAGACAACTCAAACCCCTGCTGTATATTTAGGGGCCTAAATCCTCACATCGAGCAGCTCTGCTCAGCCTCATTTTTTTTGCACTTCTGAGACAGATGGCGGCATCAGACCCAGCCCCATCTGCTGGAAGCGCCTCTCACTCCGGCTGAAAGACGGAGCTGAGAAAAACACAAGTCCATGCTGCATGTCCATTTAATCTTCTGTGAATTACATGCTCACATTCCACACTCGCGCATGCACATACATATGCATAGTCCATTAGTCATAAGTGATGGGGAGCATTTGTCATCTGTGATTCTGCCAGGTTAATAAACTCGTGTGGACCTCGCACAAGTGTGGCTTTCTGTTGCAGCCGGCGTGGATCAGAAAGTTATTTGCTCAAATGAACTGCAAATCATTCTTAGTTAATTGCATGAAGGAACATGCAAGAGCTGATGTGGACATGATTCACCGCTGGGTGCTGAAGTTAGATGAGTTTAACATTTAGAGGAGCTACTTTGTGCCTTTTGACAGTTTAACAAATGAAGTTTTTGGAAAACTGCAATCAGGAAACTGTAAAAACAGAGAAAACAACTTTTCTTCTTTTCAATAGTTCATGAACTACTCATCTGTGACCTGCTGTGGAAATCATCCACCTCTATACTTAAAATCAGAGATCTTTAGAATCATTTTATTCTACATCTGTTTAAATAAAAAAACACACAAAAAAACAGCATTTCCACTAAAGTGATATTGTAAAACAAAAAACTAAAGTAATGCTGCCCTCCTCAATGCAGCTGAGAAGCTGCTCATGAATCAGCTGAGATTGACAGTCTCCAGATGAACTGCAGGCTGTGTATCCACAAAGCAGCGAGAAGACAAGTTTGGATACAAATTAAGTTAGACAAGAAAATATGTGAAGCATGTAGAGCAACCATTTTGTCTCAGTATTGGTAGCACGTGGAGCCACTTGCAAAAATGTGCATTCCAGATTTGTCCAATTTTTGTAAAATAAATCAAAGATATTTAACCTATGATATTATTTTAGGATTTATGGCACTGTAGCTGTGTCATACTGCACAGGAGACACTTCTGAGTTCTGTCTGCTTCTAGTCATGGTTGTGCTGTTTCCAAAGAGGAGCAGGATTTTATGGTGTTGTGAAAAATGAGCCCACAGTGAGTGAAAATGTGACAGGACAAACACAAAGAAACTGCTGGGTTAATGTGGTCCATAAACGGTCAGACGATCGTAAAAACAGTTCAGCCAATGTCAAGAATTTGTAACTAGAAGGAATTTATCAGTTACTAGAAATGTTGCAGGTTAATTTTCTGTTAAATAATTCATTCAGCATTAGTCTGGAACGGCATTCTGTGTGTACATTTGGTTGAGGCAGGTGGTGTTATACATAATATCAGACTAATTACGTAGCCTGAGATTCTTAATCTGTGAGTGTACCTGAAGTTATTTTAGTAGAGGCAGGACGTCACACCCAGTGAGCTCAGCAGCAGTGTTTCTGGGCTGGGCCGGTTGTTCTGATAATGGAAGGTGGTTCTCCAGGAAGCCCAGAGGGAGTCCACCAGTCTGGGGCGTAGGGGGGCTGCGAGCCGGGCCGGGGGAGCAGCCCAGGGGTGTGGAGCAGCTCTGGACGGGGAAGTGGGAAATGCGGGACGCTAACGTTGGCATGTAGAAGGCAGGGGAGGAACGGGGAGGGAAGTGAGAGCAGGAAACGCTCGTCAGAGCGGAATGTTTCACAAGAAGCCCAGCGTCAGGACGAGGGCGGCCGCTGTCGCTGCTCCGACGGCCAGCGGGGGAGCTCAAGTGTGACAGTCGTCCTCCCGCAAACACATTCTCCACAGCGTGACCCCTCACCGGCTTGGCAGCGCCCCCAGCTCCTATATCCTGTGAGTGGGCCAGCCAGCCGGCCGGCCAGCGGAGTCACAGCCCTCACATAGCCCACGTTGTGTGGTTGTGGAAGAGACACAGAGCCTCATACTAGAGCTGTTTTTCCTCTGACACCTCTGAAGGGAAGAGGAAGAGGAAAGGGGAGGATGGGGAGGAAAAGGGAGTCACAGGGCAGGGATGATAGGATGGAGCGACGCCAGCAGGGACCTTTAAAGGAATGCTGTCGTGCATAACAGCAGAGCAACATCCACGCTGACATAGTCATTCATTTATTCATTCATTCATTCATTCAACCCTCATTTAAACTACATGAGGATGTGATTAAGTGAGAAAATATAACCATGCAGGCTCACAGATAAGAAAAGGCACCGTCAACCAAAACAAGAACAGCTGGAAATTAAAAAGGATGACATTAAAACTTGAATTGCATATATATAAAGATAAAATTCCCTTTTAGAAATTTACTTTTTCATTAGTGAAAAACACTCTGCTTAGTTTTCTGAATTAACCCTCTGAACCTCTATTATCTTCAACAAAATACCTGCAAATTTAGACCTTTTATCTGAGCCAAAAATGGTAAAACCTGAGAAAACAGGGGCCTATAAAGGAGTGCTGCCGTGCATAACAGCAGATCAACAGCCATGCGTCCATATCCATTCATTCATTCATTCATTCATTCAACGTTAATTTAACTCAGAGTACATGGAGCATGTAGCAGAGTAAGAAAATGAAACCATACAGGCACACAAATAGGAAACGTGCATAAATATTGAAAGACACAGCTGCTAAATTGGAAGAAATGAATCAACTTTAATCATTTCATCAAAAAAACATTTAGATCCTGTAAATAATATAATATGCGCCACAAAAACATTCAGTACGTCACAATGCATACCATGTCAAATGTAGCGAGCCAGAAATACCTGAGTGTCCTACTACATCAGGTCAGATATTGCAGTTTGCAATCCGACATGCTTCTCTGACATTTCTGACCTACAATCCTCTGTGCAGTTACATCACAGCGTCTTGTGACTCTTTACGCACAAAGTAGTGTCCCAGTTGTACGCATGTAACATTACACAGCTTGTGAGGAAGCTGTAGCATGTAGTTCAAGTCAAAAGAAAGGTATGTGATTTGGAGCACAGTCATACATTTATGTCTGTAATGCATCTCTATATTGGCACTGATCGTGCAATGCAATGTCAAAGTAGGTATTTTATTTTCCAATTGTGGGATCATTGTTATGATGTTTTACCTAAATAGAAATGGCAACCATTGTGACACAGTTAAAGGAATACAATCAGGGATCATCCATTTTTCTTTTTTTATCCAGCGTCATCAATCAATAACTGACTAATGTTCACCCACAGACACATGATACAGACATTAAAGGCAGCAGCTACAGAGCCACTGGCACATAAAAGTGCTGTACTACTTAATCCCTGCCTGATTTAACTAATGTGTGTTAGCAGGGCATTACGTGTCATGGATGACTTTGTCATGGTACCCCTTTACGAGCTAAAAACCCCACAATGCTCTGTGCTGGCTAACATGAAATTTGCCTCCTCTGGATATAATATACAGTATATATACACACATATATATGATGATGATGTATGGCACCTGATCGTCTCTCTGATGGGTAAAAAAGGCACACAAGAACATAGAAAAGAAAAAAGAGAACAATAAAATGATCAAACTGTATTAGCTTATGGGGAAAATGTTAATGAAGGAGCCCATCACTAACAGTAGAAGAATGTTTTCCTGTGGTCTTTCATATGTGACTACAACTAACTCAGTTCCTCCATTAATTGATCATATGTTTGGTCTGTAAAATGTCTGAAAATAGTGAAAAATTTCGATCAATGTTTCCCAAGATGCCAGATGTATTGTTTTGTCCACAACCCAACCTGAAAATATTCACATTCATGAAGTTGCAGCAGAAAAATGACAATAATAACTGATTGATTCATCAATTTTTCAAAATAGTTAAAACATTTATAGTTGACATGGATCATTCATTGCAGAGCTGGGCTATAGCATGCAATTAAAGTTGCAAACCTCCAAATCTGGAATTCTTTAAGCACCTTATATGTGACTTTTGTGGTTTCATTTTACTAAAACTTGTAAAGGATCTAAATAGCAGGGGTTTTCCTGCACATAGAGACATTTTTCATGCCTCTTAAAGATGTTTCAGGCAGCTCTAAATGAAAAAAAAACTGCACCAAACGGGTGAGAATTTAAAAAGAATAAAATAAACATATTTTTAAATCATTATTGTCAGTTCAGATTTCATTTACTAAAGAATAATAAACATTTTTGTTCTTCAAATGGCCAGAAATAGCTGAAAGTGTACAGATTTCTTTTAAATAAGGTAACACAGACTCCAGGCCTAATGAACAGTGTAGTCACTGAGTTAAATGAGATCAGGGAATGCGGCAACATTTTTAAAATATAAGTAACAGATTGCAAACAAACCTATTTAGAAAAAAAAACTGAAGTAAAATTTCAAGTCATGACAGCATCACAAGGAACAGAAATTATCTATGAAAATACTTTAATACATGCTTTAAATAGCTTCACCGAATACTTAACCGATGTGTCACAACAGAAGCATTTGTTTGTTATATTATTAGAGACTCTTGCATAAGTAATGGAAAATTCAAGCATCTCCAAAACGCAGTTGAGCAGCTTCTGCCTGCTGCTGCTGCTGTGGAATCCCTGCGTGTCATTAAACTCCGGGGTTATCGGTACGTGACGTCACCACCCGGCAACGCAGGACGAGCTGGGCGGGCGGAGATAAGACGTGGAGTCATGCCTCCCCAGCGTGACCGTGACGTCACAGTTGTATGTGCATGAAGCAGAGAGGCCTAATATAGTCAGCGTGGCCCCCGGGGGGTGTAGGTGGAGGGTCTGCTGCCATATTTCCATCCCCTGTCCTTGGTTGGTTTGCAGTTGTGTGTTTGAGAGTCCATTTTAGTGAATGAAGCGACGTCACCGTTACGTCTGTTCTTGTCCGTCACCGGCTCAGAGCTTCAGTCTTTGCAGATAACAGGTGCATCTTCTGCTGCCTCTGTGACTGTGTGAGTGTGTTGTAATGAAATGAAGTAAAACTTGGATCAATGCAAGAAGTAAACTGCAAAGTGTAAGTTTTGGATGCAAGAGTTGATGCTGTAATTCAGCTGGATTAACTTTTCAGTGGTTGTTCATGCTGCACACTGAACTGTGTCATTTGACGTTTTGCAGCATGTTTGAGGTTTTTTTTTTGTCTACTAACAAAACTGCAAAATCTTTATCGTCTATCTGCAATGTGTGACAAAAATTACATGTAGTATCTCCTAAATTACATAGTAGAACTCAAATCACACAGGATTTTACAAAATAAAAGCAAGAAATGAAAATGAACAAATACTCGTCCGACTTTTTAAAAATCTCTTACTATCAAAACCACGAAATCTTTATAGTCTATTTGCAATATGTGACAAAACTTGCAAAGAAAAGTTCTGCACAAAATAGAAAACATGTAGTAACTTATAAGTAACATAATAAAACTCATATTTTCCAAAGATTTAACAAAATAAAAGCAAGAAATGAAAAAGAACGAAAACAAGTATTTGTGCGTTTTGCAGCATGTCCAATGTTTGTTTCATTTCTTATTATCAAAACTATAAAAATCCTAAAAACTTTACAGTCCAGAAAAGTTCTATGCAAAACAGAAAACATGTAGTAACTCATAAATAAAACAATACAAATCAAGTTCCACAAGACTTAACAAAATAAAAGCAAGAATTAAAAATGAACAAGTATTCTTAGGTTTTGCAGCACGTCTGACTTTTTCTACTTTTTCTATCTTTTCAATATGTGAAACAATTACATTAAAAAAACACACTGATTGATATTCTTCACTGTGTTCTGAGTTCTTATAAAGAAAACAACAAATCGATTAATCAGGAAAAAAAACAACTGGCAGGTTATTCCACAATAATAACTGTCAGCAACTAAACTGAATCACTGGTCGAAAACTTGGTGAAACTCTGAATCTGCTCAAGGAAAGAGATTTCCTGCAATGGGAGAAACTTTTGAAAGATGGTAAATTCATCAGCTAGTGAAAAACATAAAATACAACACAGAATATATTTAAACAATTAAAGGAGGCCCTCTTCCAGTAGCACAATGACATGTATCCTTAGGTCAGCTCTGGAGCTTTCAATTAAAAGTGCAATTAATAATCGGTGAGTTGTCAACCATTCAATTAATCACCAGCTTCTCTGGTAAATTGATTAATCACTGTTTTGTTTTGTTTTTTTTAATGAAAAACAAGTTTAAATTCTAATATTTTAAAGTTGTTGTGAAATAAAACTGCAAAAGTTAAGAAAAATGTGCAGTAACAAAAGTAGAAATGCAGATGTAGAAGTTTCAAACTTTCACTGCGTCGTGTAGAACAGAGCTGCAACGATTCATCGATTAGTTGTCAACTATTTATCACTTCTTTAATAATTGGTTGATCCGTTGATAATTGGTCCGACTGCAGCTTCTTAAATGTGAATATTTTCAAGTTCCTTTCTTCTTCTATGACAGTAAACTGAATATCTCTACATTTGTCATTTTGTGCTTGGGGGGGAACACATTTTTCACCATTTTATAAAACAAACAATTAATCGATCAATTGGGGGAAAATGATTTGGAAATAAATCGACAACAAAAGTAATTGTTAGCTACAACTTAGCAATTTAATACATGATGCATTTTTGGACACTGAGGGACGATGACTTGACATGTGCTGGTCTGATTTTGGGTTTTACATTCTGAAGAATCTGCTGTAGGTGCATTTGAACACAGAGATCCCCCAGAAACAGCATGAACACTGACTGGAGCTGTTGTCTTTCTGTCCTGCATGTTTATCTGAGGTAGAACTAATGAAAATGCAGTGCAGGAAAGACAAACTGTTTTTTCTTACCCTACAGCTCGAGCACACTGTTTATTTTATTCCTCTAGTTCTATGTGACGCTTGTTTTCTTATCATAATTTCTCACATCACTCTTTAAATCACTGCAGTATCAGCAGATGTTGTTGCATCTAAAACTACAGCTCCTCTCCTATTTTTTTTTTTTTTTTTAAGGATAACATCCCCCCCTCCCGTCTCTGTCCTGCTGTTTAAATTCTTTAACTTTATCTCTGCGGCTTTTAAAAAAAAAAAATTTATCTCCTCTCCGTGTGTCACCAGCAACTCTGGTCAGCCATTAAACTGCCTCTCAAGCCAAACCCAGCAGAATTCCCAAGCGAGCTGCTGCCTGAGTTCACACCTTTTTGTCCACAGGAATCTTAGGAATCCCCAGCTTCCTTTCCACTGCAATCTCCATTGTGTGTCCGTGTGTGTGTGTGTGTGTGTGTTGTGTGTGTTTGTTGTGCGACTACACGAAGGAAAGGCCCCCGCCTGCGTCGTGCATGTGTGTTGAAACACATCTCCGCCCTTGTATCCACCCAGAGAAAGCGAGCAGGCGGTGCTCAGTTTGTGCCCACAATAGACTGAGTCACATTCTAAAATGGCAAAGCTCTTAGTTGCTGTGAAACTTTACTCTTTGGAGACAAACTTAAGCACAAACCTTTAATGTCAAACGAGGTTCACGTGATGCGAAAATGGAAGAGCGTTCTGAGATTTTAATGTGTAATTCTTCCAAAAAAAAACACACACACACAATAGCAATTTATTTTTCCTATCAGCTTCTGATTTTAATATTTGAAACAGTTTTCAGGTTAGATAATTGTCAGTGTGTAATTTGCCGAAGCCAAACCACATCGTTTTGCACATGAAATTACCCACTTTTAAAAGGGGGAAAAAAAAAAAAAACAACAAAAAACTAATTTCTCTCCCAGTGACTCATTGTCCCTGGCTTGTAGAGCATCTGAATAACAAGATCAAGAATAATCTGTCAGATCGCTGCTTTTGGCAAGAGAGCAAAAAAAAAAACGACATAAAAAAAAAGAAATGGTTGAGCTGAAATAGCTCCACTCAGGAATACAATTTGCTTTCAGAACAATTTGAGGGAAAATTAACAAAGCTGCATCAGAGCTGTTGAAGACAAACAACCCTCCTCTCAGGTTATCGCTGCCGGTGGTTGTCGGCAGGTCTGGAGTCATTTAGCCGATCTCACCCTGAGTCATCCTCGGCCTGCTGCCGCTCGACATCCGACACACTGAAGAACATACAGAAACCCTTTCACACACGACAGTCCGTGATTCACCCACACCCACTCGAATTCTCTGTATCCACACACAACAAACAGCTATATGTGGCTTTGATGTCGGAGCTGCTGCCCGTTTAAACATGATTAACAGGGTTAGAAATAGAACATGTTAGACTAATAAACAGACAGAACAACCTCAACTCAAACCAGGTCACCATGGGGTGAGATGAGAAGTTTTGGTGTCTAAACCTAACAAAACAGGGAGCGAAAACAAATCTCTTTCAAAACATACATGCACTGTTTGGGTTCAAGAACTTAACTTGTTAATTTTTGGAAAGAAAAAAAAAAGGTTCTTTCAAAACATAAATGCAGTTCAGTTGTGTAGGAATGCTTTTCTGTTTTGGGGAACTGAGCACACTTGGGTAATTTATTTTAGTACCTGTGTTTGGGTGCCTAAAACTAACCAAACAGTGAGTAAAAACAAATTCTTTCAAAATGTAGATAAAGATTAATTATGTAGGAGCGTAATTTTTGGAAACTCAATGAACTTAGGAACTTTATTTTTAGCAGTTATGGTCATCATTGAGTTTCTCGCTATCCAAGAAGTTTTGGTGTGTAAACCTAACAGTGAGAGAAAATGAAATCAAAGTCACGGAATAACGGTTTTGCATTTGTAGTAATCTTTTCTACTACATTACATCAAAGAACTAAGTTTTTTAAGTGATCAAGAACTTAGTTAATGGATAGAATTTTATATTATTTGATTTTTTTAAACACATAACTAGAGTTTTGTTGCTTAGAAACATCATTTGGGTGAGCAAAAAATTTCTTTCAAAACATACTGCTCAAGAACACAGTGTTTGGATAGAAAATTAGTCTCTTTCAACACATATGCAGTCTAGCTGTATATACATTTTTTTGGACCTCTGTGAACTTTTAGGAGTTGTGATCATCATGGAGTTGCTCACTGACCACAGGGCTGTTAGTGGGTTAGCAGGTATGTTGAGCCTAAAGTCAGGGTTTTCAGTGTCATGAAGGTGGCTCTCTTTTTACCTGGCTAGATCTCCATGGTAACTGGTGCTCTGGAGCTAACTTGGTTGGGATCAGGTTATGTCCAGAGGTTTGGATTTAAATCGTCTCCCTTTAACCAGATCGTTTACTGACTGTTACTTATGAGTGATACAGATTCTCAGCTGAGGGAATGTGTTTTATCTGCAAATATGTTGAGTTGTGTGTTACTAATATCACTGAATGAAGCCGTGTAGTTACAGTATCCCACACTGTATATATCACGTTGCAATGGGAACCCAACATGTATTTAGTTGGTGATGCAGAAATCACATAAATATGTTTTTATGTTTGGCTCTGATTTGCTGTCAAGTCCATTTACTCTGCAGGTACTGCAGCTGATAGAACACAGATGAGAAAATGGATGATTCTACTGGTATTTATTACAGAGAATATTCAATCAACAACATTAGTTATGCTTTGATTTGGCCAAAAATTAAAAGTGATATCCTGCATTATGGGACAGTGTCAGACCTAAATGCACTTCAATACAAGATCATGCTGTCAGTTGGAAATAAACGGCTGCATCGGTAAAATATTATATATGAACACGTTTAACAGTTTTCTAACAGCATTTCTGTCTTGCACCATTTGCAGTAGCAGCACCTTTTACCCTCATAATTTTTTGTATTTATCATTGTTTTCCTTTAAAACGACGTGTTGACTGAAGCAGCTGCACACAATCGTTTCATTTTGTGCAGAAGAAGAGTCACGGGACGCGTTAAACGCCCCTTTTTACACAAAGTCTGAAGCTGAAAGCCTGAAAGCCCTTCGTGATACCCGCAATCTCTGACTGAGGCTTTCATTTTTGTCAAGCCGGCTTACACAAAGAAAGCCTGGCTATGTCTAACTTGCTTCGTAGTACAGCCCTCAGGTAGTTTTGGTGCCTAAACCGAACCAAACAGTGAGCGAAAACGAGTACATTTTAGCTGTAGATGAACATCATTTTAGGGAACTCAGTGGTCTCAGGTACATTATTTTTAGCAGATGAGCTATGGTGCGTAAAATTAAGCAAACAGTGAGAAATTTTAGACTGATAAACAGACAAAACAACCTCATCCTATACCAGGATTTTTATATATGAGGCGTGTCAGAAAAGTTCCAGGACTGGTGTCACAAACCCAAACTACAAACTACGAGTTTTCCCCTTCAGACCATCAATCAGCACGTCTACAAAGAGATCCTGCAGCGTTTGCTTCATTCAGTGCGTGACAAGAGGCGAGAGTTGCGGCAGGACAAGTCATGGCTGCTTCATCATGACAACACACCTGCTCACAATGTCCTGAGCATCAAATAGTTCCTGGCTGAGAAGAACATCTCCGTGCTGGAGCAACCTCCCTACTCACCCCACCTGGCTCTGTGGGATTTCTTCCTCTTCCCCAAGCTCAAGGAGGTCATCAAGAGGACCTGTTTAGAAGACGTGGACGGCATCAAGATGACTGTGACGACAGAGCTGAGGAGAATCCTGGAAGAATCCTTCCAGGAGTGCATGGCGGCGTGGCAGAGAAGGCTGGGGAAGTGTGTTAGACTCCAGGGGGATTACTTGGAAGGGGAAAACTTGTGAAATATGTCTTTTGTGACTCCAGTCCTGAAACTTTATGACACGCCTCATAATTCTAAATACTCTTCATGTAGATTTATTTGTAAAACAATCAATAGAGAAAGAATTATTTTTATGCTCCAAACAGAAAATACAAGTGATGTGGCCACAGCTACAGAAGGATGAGATTTCCACTCAGGACTCATCAAATCACTGCTGATGAACAGTTTTACCTCCTCCTAAATGTTCTATATGTAGACACATGTTGGGAGGGTTCTCAGTGGTGACAATGTAGAGTAGAAGAGTGTGTATATGGGTCAAATATTACTTAACCCAGCTCGTTACATGACTCACTGAGGTTATTTAAATAGTTATGAATGGAGCCTGACAGTGACTGTGTGCAAGCACCGTAATATGTGTAACGGGAGCGTAGCATGGGTGCAGCATGGCCTTTGGTGAGTCACATGGCCTCCTGTGAGTAACAAACCAACTATGCGATTCCTTAAGTTCAAGACTCCCATTGAAAAACCACCCAGCCCACCCCCACACACAGCGGCAGGGTGGAGGAGGCGGGGCGGCGACGGTTCATAGGTGTGGTTGGTAGCGATGGCGTGGCAGAGAATAGAAATGGGGCAGAATGGCAGGATGTAGGTGAGGGCCGAGGGGATCCGAGAGGGGAAAGCAGGGGAGGTGAGCCGTGGACAGAGGCAGTTTCAGGTCAGGATCTCTGAGTTCGGGGGCAACATTAGGTCCTCTAGTCCACTGGTGTCTGTTTTATTCAGCTCTGTCTGCCAAAAATGACCTTTTCTGTGCAAGAAAACCGCATTCAATCACTGATATGTTTCTAATAAACATATTTTACATTCATATATTGAGTAACTTGTAACACTGAAAATGACAACGAAGCTTCAAACAGATTGTGAAAAGGTGGTGTTCTATCCCAAACCATGCAGCTGAATCACGTAGTTTTGGTGTCTAAACCTAAACCTAAACCTAAACAAAGCCTCTAATAAGTAGTCATCGTTGTGAAAGTGTCACCAAAGCGTGAGATTTTCCTAAACCTAACCATTTAATTTTGGTGAACTAACAATGACGCAATCTCCGGTCTGTGAAGGTTCTGCTGTTGACTCATCCAGTCATTTTCTACACTACGATTTTAAATTTGAAGCTTTTCCGAATGGCCCATGTTTGTTAGCTTTCAAGGGGAGAAAATCTGTTTCGTTCAAATAATACTTTAGAATGTAGTTCAGGTGTACAGTGATGCAAGTGGATGATCACAGTTATTGTACTAAAAAAAGTGGCAACCAAATCATGACACTTTGCTAAACCTGACCAACCAGTGCGCAAAAATTTTATTTAAATCTTAATTTCTTTCTCCTTCAAACTATAAGCTGTTCTTTCGACATCAGTGTTTTGTCTTTTAGGTAGAAAATAAGTTTCTTTCAAATCTAAATGTAGTTTAGTTTTGAAGGTAACATTACTGATGTAGCCCTGTGATAGACTGGTGACCTGTCCAGGGTGTCCCCTGCCTTCCAGTCAGCTGGGATAGACTCCAGCCCCCCTGCAACCGTAGTGAGTTAAGTGGTGAATAGATGATGGATGGACGCTGTATGTAAACTTAACCAAACAGTAAACGAAATTTAAGAATAACAGTCTCACAGAAGAGACAGTTGCTGTTGCTGACCCAGGTTTAGCAAGATGCTGCTGTTACAGTATTGAGGAACAACAGTTAAACAGTAGAATAAATGATCTGTATTTGTGATGCATCACAAACAAACATAATCTGGGAGAAAATATGTTTAATTAAAAGCGTAATTGCAATTTAGATGTACGGGAATGTAATTTTTGGGAGATCAAGTAAAAAAAAAAAAAGCAACACCAATAGACGTTCAAG
>NW_007579958.1:56037-60433 GCF_000690725.1 Stegastes partitus
AGACTGGTGACCTGTCCAGGGTGTCCCCTGCCTTCACCCTGAGTCAGCTGGGATAGACTCCAGCCCCCCACGACCCTAGTGAGGATTAAGTGGTGCATAGATGATGGATGGACGCTGTATGTAAATGTAACCAAACAGTAAACAAAATTTAAGAATAACAGTCTCACAGAGCAACAGTTAAACAGTAGAATAAATGATCTGTATTTGTCATACATCACAAACAAACATAGTCTGGGAGAAAATATGTTTAATTAAAAGCGGAATTGCAATTTAGATGTACAGGGATGTAATTTTTGGGAGATCAAGTTAAAAAAAAAAAAGCAACACCAATAGACGTTCAAGCGGAACATTTTCCTAAACATAAGCATGAAGTTTTCCTGCTTAAATCTAACGAACGGTGGGCGACAACAAAGTTGAAGTGTTGTTTCACGCAGGATATGATCCCCAGTCTACCTGAAAGCCTTTCCGACAATGTCATCGTCTTCACGTTTAGGTAGAAAATAATTTTTTGGAAATATAATTAAAAACGTAGTTTAGATGTTCAAGAACAGAATTTTCGGACAGTAAAAAAGTTTCTTAAAAAATGTAAATGTAGTTTCATCGCGAAGGAATGTAAGTTTTGTGAACTTGGTGGTTGCTCGCTGACCAAGTAGTTTTGGTATCTAAACTTAACAGTGAGCGACAAACGAAATTGTTTAAAAACATAAAATGCAGTTTAACAGTAAAGGATTGTAATTTTGGGGAACTCTCAACTGGGGTACTTTCTATTTAGTATGTAAGTTTTGGTGCCTAAATCTAAGCAGACAGTGAGCAAAAACAAAACTCTCTCACGACATAAATGCAGTTTAGTTGTGTACAAATGTAATTTTTGGGAACAAAGTCGGGTATTTTCTTTTTAGAAACTGAATAAATCTAACTAAACAGTGACTAAAAATAGAATTTAAGTCAAGGAATAATGATGTCATTTTTCTTGCCTTTGCTACTATGTGGCAGCTTTAGCTTTCAGGTTGAAAATACATTTCTTTCTAAATGTAAATGAAAATGCAGCTTCACTGTCAAAAAGTTTGGATACAGAATAAGTTTATTCTAAGATGTACATGCAATTTAGCGATGTAGAAATGTATTTTTTGTTGTTTCGTATAGTTTAGCTTGTTTAGTTGTTAGTGGCTGTGGTCATCATGGTGTTTCTCTTTAACCAGGTAGTTTCAGTGTTTACCTGTATGGGAATGTAATTTTTTTTAACTCAGTGAACTCAGGTACTTTCTTGTTTGTAGCAGAGTTTTGTTCCCTACACCTAACCAAAAAGCGAGCAAATACAAAATGCTTTCAAAATGTAAACTCAGTTTCGTTATGTGGGAACTTAACTTTTGTTAACTCAGTGAACTCCGGTAGTTTCTCGTTCGCGGCTGTGGTCATCGTGGGGTTGTCGGCTTGTTTACGGGCCTGTCTGCTGCTGTAAACTCCGGTACTTTCTCTTTGTGGTCACAATCAGCCTTCCTTTTGTGGCACAATTAAACGAGATAAAGCCGAGACGAGATGATCATGCAGAGTTTGTTGTGGGTGTTTGGGTGGAGAACGTCCCCTCTTGTAAAGCCTCCTTTTCCTTCAGAGCTCTCCGGCAGGGGAGTTTCCTGCTTTTGAAGACCCCAGAAAGAAGTGAGACATGCGCCGAGGCTTGCCTTACACTTTATTCCTCCTCCCTCTCCCCCTCCTTCCTTCTTTCCCCTCCTCTCCCTTTTTTTCTCAATGGATGTCCTCTTGCTAACCTCAATTGAGAGCTGTGTAATAGGACACTGCCCTGCCGGAGGGGGCAGAGCCTGTTTGCGGCAGGGCAGTGTCCTATGCTATAAGAGTAAGCGGCGTCGGTCCCTGAGAGTGCATGTGTTGTCGAGAGTATATCCGACAGTGTCAGGAGGAAAAGAAGGGGAGGGTTAGACTCAAAAAAAGACAGAGAGAGAGAGAGAGAGAGAGGACTGCTGTGAAGCATGTGATAGTGCAGGTTTAGCTGGGCTTGTGGGGAGTTTAACGGCTGCTGCGGTGTCTCTGGGAAAGCACCTTTCGCCCAGAGGGAGCCTCACAAACTGTGTGAGAAAGTAAGAGAGAGAGAAAGCCGGTTATGTAGCTGCTGCTGTCACTTTAAGCCTGTTACTGATTACACTCAGAAGAATGCAACGGGAGGAGGCTAAAAAAAAAAAAAAAAAAAAAAAAAAGGGGGGAAAGAAAAAGATGAGGAGACATGTAAGGATGAAATCTTTTTAGGAAGCGAACAAGGTTTTTTTTTTTGTATGTGTGACTTGCCGTGGTGGACGGTGGCGTGGGTGAGAAGTTGTTACCCAATAGTCTTTTCTCTTCTTCTTCTTCTTCTCTTTCACTCCCAAAGTGAAGGGGGAAGCAGGATTCCCCTCTGTGAAGCTGAGGACACCCAGAAACAAGAGGAGAAACTTAAAGAAAAGGACACCAGGACGCTGGGTGGAAGAGGCGGAAAGTGGGGGGTTCCCTGATTCCAGTGCCGGGAGGAACTCTCACCCAGACGGGTAAGTGAAATAAGAAAGAATGAAAAAAAAAAAAAAAGGAGAGTAAGAGCTGCTGCTGCTGCTGTTGATGGATATCATATGTTACAAGTTAAGGTTGAGAAACTGCTCCCAGATCCTTAATAGGCTGAGAGGGAAGAACAGTGCCGGTCTGTGGGCTGTCAGTGGAGTCTGATAGTGAAAAATGTCTGTTTTTCGTTCTTTTTTTGGTTCCCGATCACCTCCATTTGTGGCGTTACCTTACAGTGTGATTACAGAAGAGATGATTCACCGTTACCCAGTCAGGCTGGCGTACAGGACTGAGGATTAGGCTCAGTGTACGGTTGTGTTGCGCTGCAGCGACAGAGGCTCATCCGAGATGTGAAGCCATGTGACTAAAATAGGTTTCTGTGGTTAATAGGCTTTTTTTTTTGTCATACAGAGGCTCCACTTCCTCTCGCTGCCTCAGTCACGCTGCTTCTCAGCCCCCACCTCCGTTCCACACAGTCTACTCCTTCTGCTTCAGCAGCACAGGGCATGAATGAACTGAGGGTGGGTGGAGGTTTGGGGTGGTGGTGGTGGTGGTGGTGGTGATGATGGAGGGGGGGTGGGGATACAATATCATACGGCGTGGACAGAGCCGTGTGGCTTCTTTATGAATGGACACGGCCGGCGGCTGACGCGATTGGCTGAGCTACAGTGACGACAGCGTCGCAGAGCTTGATGTTTAGATTCATTCCGCTTTTCGTCGCCGTATCTCCTGGTTGCCTTCTTAAAGCTGCATCAGAGTGTGAATCAGTGGTTCTGGGTGACATGTGTTTGCCCAGCCAGGCTTAGTCACAGGCCCAACAGTGGGGAGTGTGTCTTAAAGCTGTGGACTTTAAAAAAAAAAGTAGTGGCTGTCTGCCCGGCTGTTGTTCTTCAAATTATCTCCCACTCTGTGTGACTAACACAACGCTCTGCAACCATCATTACTCACTTGTCATGTAATAAGAGGTCTGCACACTGCAAAACGAGAACTTTAAAGGAAATGCTTCAACTGGTAACACGCAAATTGGATTCCAGATGAAGATAACAAGTCATAGTAATTCCACTGGTTTAGGTGAGATCTGTTTGATTTCTCTCAAATAAAAGGTTCATTCAGGTTGAGTTTTCCAACTTACGCTCGACTAAAATGTAAAATGTGATTTTGTCATTAGAGACACTGCTTTCCTTTTCTGTAATCATACACTGTAAAAACGGAATCTTTTAAACAATTATGAACATTTTTAAAGGATTTTCAAACAGTTTGTTAAAATACAGATAATGTCTAGAAGAAATACAGCAAAACAAGTATTAATTTACACTGACACGCCTCATAATTTACATTAACTCTAAAAACAAATGCGCCAGAATGATAAATATGTCATTATTCGAAGGTATTTGCCATTCTGTAAAAGAAAATGATCACTGAAACTTGGTAAATATTCCCCCATTCAGCCCTGTGTTTTTACACATTGTAGTTCATTCTTTTAAAGGATTCGACTGTAAACTAGCTTTACTACAGTTATTGCATTAATATCAGCAAAAAATAAAATTATATTACAAATATTTGCTGTTACTTGAAAGAAGAAAATATGTATATTAAGCATTAAATTATTTAACTTTCTAATCCTTATCGTTTAACGTTTGATGATAAGATGACACTATTTTCATTTAAATCAGCTACAAATAATATTATTTAAAAAGATATTTGTTGTTATTTAAAAAACATATATGCATATTATACATTAAAAATGCTACATGTTTCAGCTTTCAGCCCATAACAATTGTACTTAACTGTCTTGTCTTGAAGCCCTTATCATTTACCATCTGACCATAAAATTACTCTATTTTTACTGTATTTA
>NW_007579958.1:61368-71822 GCF_000690725.1 Stegastes partitus
GCTTTGACACTTCAGCTGAAATTCAAACAGCAGCTTTAAAGGGACAAAGTATAATTTCAAGTTGATAGAATCCACCAAAGTAAACCGCCTCCACAAAAGCAGACAGACCAGCAAGCTTTAAGGGAAATAGAACTTTTTACAGTGCAGAGCTTCTTTTTGAGACTCTTGAATGAACTTGAGAAGGAGGTTTCCTCTATTTAAATTCAAAAGAAGCAGCGCTGTCAGTCTGTCGATGGTGAGATACTGCAGCAGCCACCAAAATAATTTCTCGGAGACAGAAAACGCAGCAGAGCCCTGAGTGTGTGTGGTCACAGAGCGACCAGAACCCACCATCACCATGTCAGCGCCTGCCAGCAGCCACAGAGGCCTGCACAGCCGGCTCTGCCTCTTTGTTTTACTGCAGCACAATGACAGCCACTCCTTCAGCTCCACCAAAAAACATTACTGCAGCTCCCATTGACTCGCCTAGTTTATGGTAGCAGGAGGTGTGATCGAGGGAGGCGCTGATAAGGGATTGTCATGTTGGAGCGCAAGGATCCGTCGGCTCTTATCAAGGCGGCGTTTCCGGTGCGAGCGTGTGATAGTGGAGGAGATTGGCGGCGAGATGCATCGCAGGTATCTTGATGAGCGAGATTAAATTCCCTGGTGGAGATTAGCGTGGAATCTGCCCTTTGGCTTATCACGCTGCCTACACACTGAACCCTGCCCTGTTCTGTCCTACTTGGCAGGAATCGACTCAGCAAACCAGCCGCCGCTTCGACTCGTTCTCCAGCATTTGTAGAAAGTTGTGGTTGTTCTATTGAATCTTAGATAATAATCAAATAATCAAAGGAGAGCAACCTATAAGGATTTGTTTGTTTTTTTGGCAGATCGTATATTAATCTTTAGGACTGTGTTCAACCAAAAAAGGTTTCGGTGGACTGAGATGAACTGTTCAACCAATCAAATAATCATAAATCAATGTAAACCTGTTTTACAGTCAGAACAGTGTTGTTTTTCTTAGTTGTTCTTCTTCTTGCTTTTTAAACATGGTTTTAATGGTGCTTTTTTTCTTTCTTTTATTGGTGTTTTACGGTTATTAACCAGGGCTGCAGTCAATGAAAGAAACACCAAACTGTGTCAACTGTGGGCGTTTTAAAAATAGTAAATTTTTTAGTATATTTTTTATCATGAATGAAAACTAACAAAACGTCAATTTTAGGGTTTTCTTCAACCAAAGAAAGTTTGATCGACTGAAACTGACTCTCTGGCCAATCGATTAGTCATAAATCCAATTTAAACATCTAACAGCAGTCTTTTTACAGTCAACATGTTATTTTCTTGGTTGTTTAATTCATTGTTTTTGCTTGGACTCTTTCCAAACACGGTTTTCAATATTTATTTTCCTTCTTTGTGCTCAGAAACTTTACTGTGTTATTTACTGGGACTGTAGTCAATTTTAGGGTTTTATTCTACCAAAGAAAGTCTTGATCGACTGAAATTAAACCTAAATTCAACCAATAGTCTAAATTAATGCTCATATTAGCAGCATATTGAATCACTTGAACCAGGTCATTTTACTGTCTTCCTGTTCATGTGATTTCTGGACTTGAACTATATCAACTGCTGATCCAGCAGAAAAACTATTTAAGGAATGTAACATAGACAAGTTTTCTGCTGTTCTTTAGATGATCTGGAAATAAAAACTGTTGTTTTGATGTGACCTCACAGTCGCTGTTGGTTTGGGCAGTTGTGAAAACGCGGAGGACTTCACAGGTAGTCTGTTCCTCCCATTACAATAAATAATGGATTAATCCTGAGAAGCTGTTGATGTCGAGCTTTTCTCCTCATGAAAGTAACACTAAAGGTTCTCTGACCAATGAGAAATTAGACAAATGAGAGCAAATATACATGACTGCCCTGGTTATGATGTGTTTTTTGCAGTTAATTACTTCCAAACTGTAATATAAAAGCTAAAGAAAAACACCAAGTCTTTTCATCTATATACAGAATATGTCAGAGCTGTGATGAGTTTAAATGCCTGTCAAGCATGTGAGTCAATATAAGCTTTCGGTATGGTTCCAGATAGGATGGGAAATGCAACAATTGCTCAGTTCAGATATTTTACCATAATATAGTTTTCAACTCGCTGAAAGAAAAAAAAAAAAACCTCTAGGCAAGTCAAAACTTGATTAAAAATAATCATGAAGAAATATGTGGTTCATTAAAGTAGCAGTTAGCAGTTTGGAAATTTAAGCTATAGTTCTAATGATGGATTGTTGTAAGTGACCATTAATGATTGCAGATGTACTGAGGACAGCTAAAACTCCTTTTAGTTGAAGAGAGAGACCAGAAAGTGTATTTGCGCTTCTAAAATACAGCTTTTGCATCCAGTTTTCATTATTCAAAAATAAACCGACACAGTTCAACTCGCAAGGTCAATTTTACAGCTCCTGCGATGATAAAAGCAGCTTTTTGTGTGTTTGTTTCACCCGCACTCGAGGATACAATAGACATGATACGTATCCGTGTTTTATGTGCATCAGGTGAAAGGTGCTGGATGATTCAGAGAGGCGGGAAAAGCTTTGGAGAGTCATAAGTCACCAGCGGCGGAGTTTAGTTCGAAACCACATTCTTTTGACTTTGACTTGACTCATTCCTTCTTTTCTTTGCCCGACTTTCCTTTTTTCGCATGACTCGTCTTTGTTTATACAGTAACAAGTCACTTACACAAGTCTGTCATTCACAGGCAGATTGTAGAGTTAAAAGCTTAGCCGCATAACTTCGACGTCATCGGCTCTAAAAGCAGAAACGCACAACACGACGAGCAGCCCGTTGCTGCCTTTGTGTCGTCTTTGTGTGTGTGTGTGTGTGTGTGTACTCAAGAAACACTCGCTCCAACGGTGTGCTAACCACACACACCTGGCCTGCTTCCTCCTTTGCTCATATATGGGCAAAGCTTCCCCTACCTGGGCCTCACGCTGAATTCCAATAAGCGGCAGTGTGTGTGTGTGTGTGTGTGTGTGTGTGTGTGCGTGTGTGTGTAGAGACGGATTCACGTCATGGAAAACCAGGATCAATGGGCAAGGCTGCGATTTTAAGGTGTTCCTTTTGTTTTCCAAAGGTAATCAGTTAACACAATGACTCAGCCGGCCTGATTATTCAAAGTGGCTCAATAAGGAACTGTGGTCATGTCACTTTTTATGCAACACGACTTTGCAGCAGGATCCCGGCGGATCAGCAGGATTATTAAAACAAGCAGCTCTTGATTAAAAGAAGACGCTAATGGAGGTCTGATAGTTTCACCAGTGGCGACTCTCAGCCTCAAGTTGTCGGCCTCTGCGGGCTATTTATCAATGAGTGTGTTAGTATTTAGGGTGGAGGCTGTGGAGGTATCAGTAGCCAGGTTGTACCGCTCTCAAACAGAGCTCACATTATAACATTATAGCCTCTACGTTGCCTTGTGTTGGGACTAATGAAGCAGATTTATGGCCGTGTTTGCCAGGCTGCAGCGCCGCTTAAACCCTGTGACCCAACAAAAGCCAAAGTGCCCTTACGCTGACTTTGGAGGCACCTTTCATCCTCCTGTCCTTTCTCTATAGCTATATTTTTCACCCCCTCCTCTTCCTCCTTTCTCTGCATATTTGCCAGGCCTTCATAAAGCAGCTCGAGGAGGGAGTTAGCTTTCCTTGGTCATCTCGCCAGCTCTTTCCCATCAGTCCAGCCCCCTGGAAGAGCGTGCAGACATCCCTCTCTCTCTCTCTCTCTCTCTCTCGGCCTGGGGGCTGAGCCTGGGGCTGGGGGCCGGGGGGGTGTTTCGAGGCTGGGGCTCCCTCTGGAGAAGCTCTTTGGCTCTCCGGTTTTGGAAGCCTAGATTCAGTATTCACCTCCACCGACAGCAACCTCAGCAGCACCCGAAGGAACCATTTGGGCTCCTTTTACATGTAAAGCCTGTTTCATCTCCTCACTTTGTAATAAGGATAGAAAGTGAGAGGGGGAGAAACTGTAAGAGGAGGGGGGGGAGAGAGTGACTTCAGCAGTCTGTCTGGCAGGGGCCATCCACTAGTTAGCGAAGGGGAATATTCTGGGGCTGGGAATGACTTTGGACAGCGAACAGAGGTGGCAGCAAACAGCGAGCTTCCATAACCTCTGTCTCCACAGAATCCCAGCGATTGGCTTCCCCTCTCTGCTTGGAGGCTTTCACTCAGCCATCACAACCAATTAGACTCTCAGGCCGGGGTCTATTGGAACCTGGGGAGCCGAGAACCGATATCTGATTGGCTGCCGGCCTCGTGGAACGACAGCTTAATTGGTGGCAAGCTGTTGGTGAGCGCCGCATTATGGGACTTGCAGACTAAGCATCTCTTTTAGTCGGCGAAAACACGCTGATTGGTGCGACGTCTGATTGTTCATTTTCATTTCGTGAGCACATCCATATTTCTGAGACTGTGTGGGAATAAACTAAGATCTGTGTTAAGTACAAATGGACAGATTTTTAGAGAAAATGTTCGATACATGAGCCGTTTTCTACAGCACCCGAACCGTTCTGCATGTTCCCACCGCAGGAGCCACAACTCCAGCAAACATTTTCTGTCTGTAAAATGTCAAGTGCTTCTCAAAGGTGCAACACTGGAGGAGCTTGTGCTTCATTTTTGAGGCAAATCGAACCTTTGTGCATGTTCCGACTGTAAGAATTGCCTGTGTAGAACCTCTTTCAGGGCAGATTTTAGAGGACAAAGAGGACGAACTTTAGATACGACCTTGAAAAACTGCCTAGTGGGGCTCAACGCTGAATAGGTGACCACCCGTTTTTCATCATTCAACAACGTTAAATTCACCATCAGTCAAATCTCCATTGTTCTATTTCCTACATAGACCTGGAGTTACATCTGTTGACTGCTATTTAATGTACCTTTGGTGCACTCAGAGTGAACGTGGCTGTCGAAGCTGTTGGTTCCGACACTGCAATGGATATAACACGTTTGAAAGGGCCGATTTGGAGGCTTTTTGTAAATGTTAACGCCTGCCTTGAATTCCTGGGGTTAAAAGCCTCCTTGTGCAAGTGTCCTGAAGTTCCTGCAAAATTGTGCAGCAGCTAACAGCTTCAATTAGCTTTTTTGTTCTATAAAATGTCAGAAAGTGGTGAAAATGTCCATCTGAGACGTCCTCAGATGTGTTTTGTTGACAACCCACAGGTATTCAGTTTACTGTCACAGAGGAGGGAAGAAACCAGAAAATATTCACATTTAAGAAGCTGCAATCAGAGAATTTTTACCGTCTTTTGCTTTAAAACTTACTAAACTGACTATTTAATTGACAAACCAGTTGGTGATTCATTTAATATTTGATAACTAATTGATTAATTGTGGCAGACGTACTGCAAAAGACACATTCTTGCATTGAGGACACTCATCCTATTAAAAGAGAACGACTAGAAAGTGTGTCCGCGCTTCTAAAAACCCAATTTTGGCATCCAGTTTTCATTACTCAAAAATAAACCAACACAATCCGAATATTTCTTCATTCTTTCTAGAAGAATAACTGCAGCTTAAAAACCTGGAGCTGCAACAGTAGCGGACTTTAAAGATGGAGCGAGGGAATGCATCCACACCCAGCTCACACATCCTACACACCCACCCACACACACATGCCCACACATACTTGAGCAACAAACAGCACATGCACACAACCAGTAGAGCCGATGCTGCTGCAGCGTTTGTGTTTGCTCAAACACAAACACACACACACACACACACATACGTGCTGTCCTCGTCCAGTGGTCACCCCCTACTTTGAGGCTAAAGCAGGGTAATGATTCAGTTCCTCTTTGCCTCCCTCGGTGTGTGTCTGTGCAATGCGTGTGCTTGGGCATTTGCTGTATATGTGGACCCGGTTGTCACTTTGCGAATGTGTTTTGAGTGTGTGTGTGTGTGTGTGTGTGTGAATGTGGATGTGGTCAAGCCCAGTCATCTTCTAGGCAGCTAAGAGGAAACCCACATCAACTGCCATACACCACACTCTAGGAATAGAATTGCCCAGCGCAGGCAGGAATGGAATGGCACGCCTGGCCTCACCCCTCCTCACACCGCCAGCACCTCACCCGTCCTCAGGCCTCCCAGCACCTCACCCCTCCTTACATCTACCTCCCTTAACCTTTAGTCCAGTGCACCCTTCACTTTAGCTCCTCGTAAAACCCCCACATCATTCAGGCAAACCTTTCTTTTTGGTGTTACTTCCTCCTCCTTTTTTTTTTTTTTCTTCCAATTTGTGCGACTCCTCTCAGTGCTGCCGTTATTCTGAGAAGATCTGCAAACATGAGCTTCAAATTGTCGAGCACGGCGCGTTTTAATCACTGCAACACACTGTGCTTGTAATTAACCCCCTGAACCCCTAAGGAGCTTCTGGATGTTCTTTCTTTGCTCCTGTCACATCTATCTCATTTTTCACTGCAATATAAAGTCAATATAAAGAACCGCGACAACACCACAACCAGGTACACCTTAAAAAACAGAAAGAGGAATGAATGTCCAAGAAGTTTTACCTTATTTAACTTTTGAATTTTCAGGATCCTAAAGAATCTGAAGCTGTAAAATCGATGCTGCACAAAGCACAATATCTTAGTTTGTTCCATTTGGTAACAGTTATCAATATAACTATTAACGATTAACTATATAACTATTGAAAAACCAGGAAGCCGGACACTAACAGCAGAGCAGGCCTTCATTAATTACACCACCAATATGGTTTTAAATGCTTACAGCTAGTCATAATCGTCCTAGTACTGTACTTGAAGTCTTTATTCTGTAACCCTCTATGGAAACAGCACAACCATGAAGAAGGAGCAGACACTCGAAAATGTCTTCTATGCAGTTTAACACAGTTATGATGCCATGAATCACAAAAAAAAAAACCCTGAAAGTTGCATTTTTTTAAGTACTTATTTCACAAAAGTTAAAAAGAATACTTGAGTCAGCATGTACAACATTTTACCAAATTTCCACACTGGAAAAAAAAACTCCACCTTCTATACATATGTGACTGATTGCATCTTTAACTCGCTTTCCTTTTGTGTGAACACTGCAAAATACTCAGAATTGTTGTCATGTGACTGTTGGTCACAGCTGAGTCAGTAACGGCTTCATTATTGCACTGATGAGAGCATCATTTTTTTAGAGAATCTGGCAAATAATTTATTGTTGTTGAATAAATCAGACGGAAAGTAAAGAGATCCGACGGAACAGCATCACAGATGAGTAGTTCAAGGACTGCTGGAAAGTTAAAAAAAAAAAAATCCATTGAGTTTTTTCTGTTTCTACAGTTACTGGCTTTGAAAAATAGTGTCATTTGGTGATTTTTTTTTAAAGATAACAGGCCTTTCAGTTCCACCGGCGGGTGTTGAGAGTGCAGATGGTTAATGCGGTGAAGTTGAGTTTATGCTTTAATTTGAATTTCGTTCCTCAAACGCTGCACCGATCTTGGTTAAGCTGCCTTCGCTTCATTGGAAACTGTGCGGGGTTTAGGTGCTTTATTCAACGAGAAAGTTTCAGTTCCTCTGTCATCTCCAAATTCCAGTGGAAAAATGACCTGAATGGTTTATGTACATTTGACCTCTCTGCCTCGTGGCGGTGGCAGCATCACCAAAGCATGGAAAAAAGACAGAGATAAGACATAGAAGAGCTTATCACCTTATCTGGAGCCCTGTGAGCTTACTCAGGCCCGCCGGTCTGGACCTGTTATTACCACACTTGTACTTATAGGTGCAGCTTCAACATACAGCTGTTCTTGTTGTCGGCAGAGGAACATCTGACTTTGTTTCTTTGCCTCTTTCAGGTCCTGCACAGATTCTTCCAGTCATGCCACAGAGGTGAGAAAGTAGTTTTTTTTTTAAACATTTCGCCTCCCCCTCCTCCTCCTCCTCCTCTCCTTCCTCGCTGAAATCTTTTTAGAAAACCGTCTTCCCTCCAGCAAAGGGCAGAGCCCGAGGCCACATCCCTTTACACCTCTTCAAATCTGTCAGTGTAAAGCTTCAGCAGCTTTTAACCTGCAGTTCACAGGTAGAATCAGTCACTGGAGCTGTCATAGAAATTTAAAGACAAATGACGCAACTCAAAGCAGCAAAAACAGCTGAAACTTCTCCTAATCTCTGTCGTTGACGAGGCAAATGGATAGAAAGAGCAGGAGAATGGTGACAGAAAGCTGGAGAGAGTAGGAGGGAGAGAAGCCAGCACATTTCCCTTAATAAAAAGAAATTGGAGTCAAGTGACCATCAGCTGGTCCGAGTGTGTTTGATCAATACAGTCACGAGGCCTCAGGTATGCAGAGCTTGACACGGCATAAATGGAGAGAAAGATCAGCCGCTTTGTCCCCCTCCTCTGTCTCCATCACCTGTATGGAGGTTATTAGGACTGAGTTGTGCTCTGGGCTGAGTGTTGAAGCCGGCATGGCGGTGGCCTCTGCCTGTCACGCCTCGGGGCTAATGGGAAAGAATGACAGGAATCTGCAACTGATAATGCCATGCTTGGAGATGTTCGTCAGCAGATAATCTCCCATATCCTTCCCCTCCCTCGGGCTCCTCTTCTTCTTCTGCTTGATCTTCACCCGCCTCCCCTCCTCCTCTGTCACTGCATCATCCCCCTATTCACCTCTAATTCCACAACATACACATTTATAACCGCTCTCTCTCTTTTTCTTTTTTTCAGAATGGGAGTGCCGAGTCAAACTGGCCGACCCTTCACGGTTCGCGGCTCCCCGGCTGCTGTCAGTTGCTCAGTAGGCAGTGTAGATCCTGTGTAGCAATCAGCAGCTACATCTGGCTACTGGGTCTCCGACGGCTCTGCCTACTTCCCGATTGAGCGTGCCCGCCGCCCCGCCATTGGCCGGTGGCACATTCCAATGCCCCTGATTGGCTGTGACGTCATGAGGGCTCCATCCTGTGACCCCACAGACAGGATGTTCTCTGTGTCACAACTCCACAAGGGGCCCTTGTCAGGGCTTTGTGTGTGTGTGTGTGTGTGTGTGTTCCTCACTCCTTCCTCTTCTGCCATTTTTCTTTTTATTCCTCGTTTCTGCTTTACTCTTTGTATCAAACGTCCTTGATTGGAGCTAATAAAACCATCCAGTAAATGTTCTGTGACAGAAATTTTCAAGTGCTAATTGACGCATGTAATGAAAAGCCTTTCCGAGGAGACCTTTGCTTCGTCCTGAACCTGGCATACAATGTAGATTTCTGTGTGGTTCAATTCTACAGCTACATTGTCTGCTGGGTTTCTGGCTCGCAATATAAGCATCTTTTATATAACCCCTCAAAAAAAGGTGAGTATTCATCTATTCTGTCGATGTATCTCAAGTGCCTGACCCTGACAATTCAATAAAAAGGAAATATTTCCCATTAATAGTGACTCGTGCTGTTGTTTGTCAAGCTGAAAGATCATATTTGAAGCAAGAAAGAAACCTCAGAATCCGCAAAAAAATCTAAATTGATTCAGTGCTGCTTCTGTGTCCCAGGAGTTAACCCCGAGCCAGAGATGCCAGGAATATTCTAGTAACTCAGCACAAAGCTGGCCTGTTGTCTGTCAGGAGGTTGTCAGACTGCTGTCAGACTTGTTCCCTATTAGCGGGACACCACTGTCTTCCCTGCAGCCAACACACACACATACACACACACACCTGAGATTACAGTGAAACCTCACACAAACCAAACAATGCTTTTTATTCTGCATCCCTACCTGTGTGTGCAGTGGGAAAGTCACTCGAATGCAGCTCCTACATCCGCAAGTTTGTTTCACAGAGAATCCGAGCAAAACTCTCAATCAGATTGTTGCTGAAATGCATACAAAGTGTAATTTAGTATGTTTCTGTGTGATGATCCAGGGATTCTCCTCTTCACACACACACTCAGAGAGGAAGATAGATACCTACATGGACAAAGCCGCAGTGGTTTGCACACTGAGACATAAAGAAAAGAACCACGATTCCACCTTAAGTGTTTGCATTCAGCAGCAGTGTCATGTTGCAGCTCTGCAGCAAAACACAGCTGAGATTAACAAAAAGAAAATGACAGTTTTTTAAGTTTCATCATTCAATCAAATGCACACAAAAATAATTTTCAATGCTATAAATTTACAAAACCCACAGGCCTCATATGCAAAATGGTCCAAAGTTCAGGAAACCTGAGACAATTAGTTGCTTATTAATAAATTGATTGACAGAAAAAAAATGGGATCACAAGGATTATCTTTTCTGGCTTATATATCTTTTGCATTGTTGGTTAAACAAATCAATACACAACATTTTTCACCATTTTCTGAGGCTTTGTCAACAAAACTATGAATGAACCCTCTGAACACTGTTTATCAGAGGCAGGAAAACGGTAAAAATGCAAAGACTGGTCACATTTTCAACTTTCTATGAGTCCTTGAATGTATCACATGTGAAGGCAGTTCTGTCTGGGGGGGGGAAAAACTGCCAAAAACAAG
>NW_007579959.1:0-8679 GCF_000690725.1 Stegastes partitus
CTGAAGGTATTTGATCTGTACTCGTCTAATTAATGATTATATTTATGTTTATGATGATTTTATCTGCCTCTTTGCTTTTATTGTAATTAATTAATGATTGTGTTTATCTTTTGTGGATTGACTTTATCTGTCGATTGTCGATTTCACCATGGAACTCACAACCGTGCAGAGAGCAAGCATCAAATTCTGCATCTGTTGAGTTGAGCAGCACAACCGAGAGCATGCTCGTCATTTTGTTTGACATTCGCCGGGTTGACCACAGGAAGAGACCGTCGCTGCCAAGTTCTACTGTAACACCCCGGCAGGTCTTAGGGATAGCGTTCAGTGTAAATGACCTGCAATGTGCCAGTGCACGACTGGTCACGGCGGGAGGTTTTTTGGCCGCGCCGACACAATCGTCCCTCTCAACCTGCCCCGTTTGCCAGATTTGGCTCCTTACAGCTTCTTCCTCTTCCCCAACATGGAGTTCGGGTTGAAAGGTTGCCTGTTTGACAGTCGCAGATGGCGCTCGACACGTTTACAGGACGGGACTTCCAGGGAGCATTTTAAATGAGGCAGGAGCGCTGGGAGCAAATTTAAGATGGAACTTTATTAATCCTGAAGGAAATTCTTGTGCCAGATATTGCTCAGAGAAAAAAAAAAAACATAAGAAATGCAGTGCCTAAGGTCAAGGTCCGATCCACTGGTGAAATTTAAAAAATCTGATTGTTTTAATAGGTGCAGACTTCTTGATCACACTGCATTAGCTAGTCTTGCAGCTATTTCTGCCTGTTTGAGCTCTTATAGTCTTATGTTGTTGGTGAAATGTCATTGGCCGCCGATCAAACCTGAATCATTTTTTGGGATGAACTAATACTGTATCGCTGAATCATTATATCAATACTGACAGCTGGCACATCCTAAAAGCTGGTATTAAGTGTCTGGTTTAGACATTAATAGATTTACATACGACAGATTTAGCTTGAAGAACATCGTGGGTGAGGCAGAGGTTTAATTAGGCAGCGCAGATTGAACTGAAGCTTTGGAAAACGGTTGCATCCAAACACTCGATATTCCTCAACATCGGGAAACTGAAAAGCAGAATTTAGCACCGAAACTTCTCATCTGCTCTCGTATTGAATCTTTCCAGCCCTCATCAAAGCAAATCACCGTGTTACATATTTTCTAACATCAAGTCTTTCTTTGATCTCAATCCGTCTTATTCTTTCACGTTGCTTTCTATGGAAAACAAGTTACAATACTCTTACAGCACCGGTGGATTTTTTTCCCACCTCTTTAAAGACACATTGTTAAAGACTTTGATGAGACAGACGGGATTTGATAAGATGCTGATTTTTCTGCAGCGAAAGTTCAAAAGCAATTTGATGCAAGGCAAAACCTGGAGAGAGAGAGAGAGAGAGGATGGGGAGTGTGAATGCAGCGAAGTGAAAAAAGGAGTTGTTGAAGCACATGAGTGTGACAGCAAGTTTTCATAGCCAGCGTTGCAACTGTTGCGCTGGAAAGAAACCAAGTCTTGAACATGTTCTGCAATTATCTCCTCGCAACTGTAAAGATTTTGCATCCAAGTGCTTTATGCCCGATGTTGACTTTTAATTACAGCCCGCTCGTAAAGTGTAAATAGATGCCGCAGTGTTATCGCTGATAGCATCTTGAAGCGGTGAGTCATGCTGCATGCAGAGGGGGTTGGGTTGGGTTTTTTTTTTTTTTTGGAATAAAGAGTTATCTCAGTGATGGGAGCAGAGATGCCTTGTCTGGAGTAAATTACCAGCTGCTACGAAGGGGGGGAAGGTTGCCTGTGCAGACGGGGGCTTATGATGTGGAATCACTCTAGCGGTTTGCTGCCCGCGGGGGAGCCGTTCGGGGACGGCGGCGGGCCGGTGAGCGACGAGTGGCAAACAAACAGTTCAGTGAGTGACACGAGGCGTACGCGGCGCAGACAACCCGGGTTGGAGGTTAAAACAGCGCGAGCGGCGAACTCTCCAGGGCGCCGGCAGAACCAGCGAGACGGAGCGCAGAGGGAGAGTGTCAGATGTGTGTTTGTGTGCAGCAGACAGAAAGTAAAAGAGAAGCAGAGGCAAAGAAAAAAAAAAAAAAAACCGCCATGGCTGTTTTTCTTCTCTCTAATTACATGTGATGCTTTCCTTTGATTGGGTGATATAAATAATTTCTGTTTTGCGAGACTGCTTAGTGTAACTAAGTGCAAATTAAGAACGACTATAATTACACCTAATTGCACATAATCACGTACAAATCTTTGGAAATTTCACATTATAATATTGAATCGAAAGTGTATAGTGTACTTCGTGTGTCTTTATCGTGCACCGAGGGACTTGCGCAGTCTGTAAATTTCCTTTTTATTTACAGTAAAGAAACTAGACGGTTTGGTGCGTTTAGCTAAAAGCTGTTGTCTGGTTGCCAACATGATGATGTTAGGAAGCTAGACGTTGTTTACAGGGGCACAGCCGGGGCACGGCGTTAACCAAGGTTTGCTTGAAAGAAGTATATTTACCTTTTTTTTTCCCCCTCTGGAAAACTTGAGCTTAAGACATGTAACTTCCTTAATATTGGAGAATCATAATATAGGACAAATAGTTGTTTATCTTGACTTTTTGTACAATGAAGAAGCAAATAAAAAAATATAATCCGACGTCATTGTTATTTTAAACACACGTACATCTTTTAAATCCTGTTGGTATTCATTCAGAACTACACACACAAGTAGGCCAACAGAAAAATGCATTATTAGTGACACGGGCTGAGCACGAGGCCACTATTGTTATCCTGGTGCGCTTTTTCTTATTTTTCCTCTTCCGTACAAATTTTCGCCGGCCTACTCCTCCCACAGATTTGAGAGCACCCACACAAATTATACATCAAAACGTGCGGCTCAATCGGGACTAGTGTGCCTACGTACAGATTTACAAAAATCGCATTTTTCGCAACACAATTCACAAAAACGTCGCACAAACCTCCCATTGAAAATGAATGGGACGGAAAAAATCACAGAAAATTACACTGCTTTTCAAACCTCTACTGCTCAGCCATACTTTCACCTAGAGACTCTATTTAAACTTTAAAATGTTGACGCGCCCTTCCACTGCTTCAAAGAGTTTTGACTTTTTTCATATCTTCAATCATTTCTTCGTGACAACCTCTCAAGTTTTAAAACTTTTTCACCTACTTTAACAGCTAAGTTCTTTCACACCAGTCAAATCCCTCATGTGTTCACATTGTTGCCAGAAAAGCTGATTCTGATCATATTGACATCATAATTGTTTGCAAGTTTTTTTTTCACTTACACCAAGAATGATGCATTAAATTAGCTGACAGACTGGAATAAAGTTTGCTTGATAGTCAGTATTGTTTTTTTTTTTTTGTAGGTAAAATGTGAGCCAAACAAACACCTCTCCTACCATCAAACTCACTTATGACATTCCTGCAAAACCAGTGGTGCCTTCGTAGGAGCAAAGACGTTTTTATTATAGACATGAAAGTGGTAAGAGAAGCCAGTGGCCTGCGGTGACCTGCGTGAGCTCGCCAACTTTGGCTGGTTCACCTTGAGTGGGCTGTTGTCAGTTGGGTAATACAGCAACATATGCCTCCGTTGGGCTACAACGCACAGGTGAGATTCACTTTCAAAGCTGTGGAGTTATGGGGCTACCTAGTGCTGTAAGAAGAAATCACATTGGTTTTAAAAAACAAAAACAACAGGGTAACAGACATGTCGATACAGATAATCAAACCCTCAGTGATGTCACCGATGGGTTTCCTAAAGGGCTGAAAAGAATCATACAAAAGTTTCTGAGCCATGCATGCTTTTATGACAGTCCCCAGTAGCCATTTCCTTAATTATAATAATATTCCTTATTTATAGAGAACTTTTCAAGGTGCAAGTTAGAAAGTGCTTACCTAAGCAAAAAATAAAAAATCAGGCATAAAAATCATCAGAAAAAAAAAAAAAATGTAAATAACAGAGAAAACTGTCAAAACAGCAGTGTTAAAAGGTAAATAGTACTGAAAGAAATTAAACACAGTATCAAGGAAGCTAAAATCAAATTAAATCAGTAAAGACTCCAAGATAAAAGTATGTTGAAAGAAGCAGCTTAGCTCATTATGCGTGACTTTAAGCTTGAATATAATTTGAATATTTGATCTATGTAAAATATGACGTCAATACAGTTGTCATAAATTGAGACATTACCTATAGAGACCAAACTATTGTTTGTATCAGGCTGTAAACACGTCTATTTCTGCTGTAAAGTTGGTCACTTTTACATGGAGGTCAATGAGGACTGACTCACGTTCAGAATCAGCCTCTAGTGGCCATTTGAGGAACTGCAGTAAAATGTTACTTGGTGCTGGTAGGCTTTTGCTGCCGTTTCTATTTTAACTGGGTGACTGATTACTGAGGAATATGCTCTAATTTGTTTGTAATGTATGGTTTGTGGAGCTGAAAGTCAAAGACGCAAAGTTGTGTTGTCTAATGTGGGGAGTTGTTATTTATGTTCGACAACAGAACAAAGCAGCACAAGGTCGAGTTCACATTCAGTCACAGCACAAGCTGAAATAAGTTTTTCTGGCAGACTGAGTCGAGCATACACAGAATTTAGAGGGAAAAAATTACAAAAAGCAGAACTCATAGTACTTTGTCACCATTTATGTTTCATTGACAGTTTCTTTTGTGCTGCTTTTCATTGTACCTGTGATTCTTGCACTATTGATCCAACTGCCAACATGCGTGAAGTCAATTTATCATCTTCACTCCTATTGTAAAAACAGATTCAAATACAAGACTGAATAGAACTGAACATCTGTTTTTGATTACCTGGTAATTAAACTGTGTATTCACACAACAGCCGAGTTACCTGAGATGTCACGTAAACAGCACAGTCGCTAAAGTGCTAAACACTGCTTTTTTATTTTTATTTTTTTACTAAATGGGTTTGAATCAAATCTTCTTGTTTGGATAAATTACAGTCATTTGTTGGGCACGTGTGGAAATCAAAAGTCTTTAATTAAAATAAAAAAGCTATTGAATTCAGCAATTATTTCAGTTTGAAGCAAAAACACACACTGCCCTCAATCAAAGGGGAAAAGTGGGGTCCAGAAATGTCCCCACACAAGTCCTGGCTCATGATGTGTTATGTTTTATGGAGGTACATGGAGAAAGAAGGGGGGAAAAATAAATAAAAACACACGAGAAAAAAAAGAGAGAGAAAAAAGAAAAACAAATGTAAAAAAATATATAGAAGTATCTTTTGCAAGATCACGCAAAAGTCACATCAATCTTATTGGACGTTTTGTGAAAACTGTGCCTCTTGCCTCTCTCATACGGATGGGCAATCTCCACTGCTGTTTCTCTATACTGCCAAAGAGACCCAGAAGCATATATACCTATAGTTACGCAAGATCTCGCAAAAATTGTTGCGAGATCCTGCAAAAGATACCTCTATTTTCTGTCTCCTGTTTGTCCATGTACAAAAAACACTCACACGAGATCACCAAGTTGGTAAAATGGGGAAACGAACAAAACTGGATGGATGGGTGGCAGTAGAGGGATCTGTCCCAACTACCACCCACTGAGTCCATCAGGATAGAATCGCTAAAAGGGTTTGTCGCACAACACTCCTTAGGTAGGAGTTACTATTTTGAATGGAGTGGTTTTGGAAAAGAAAGAAAAAATAACTTTTCAATTCAATTCAATTCAATTTTATTTGTATAGCGCATATTTACAACAACAAGTCATCTCATAGCGCTTCACAAAGCCAGAGACAGAAACACCCAACAATCCAAAACATCTGGATTCCCTATAAGCTTCAGCAGTCCGCAACAGTGAGAAGGAACCGAAAACCCCCACAGGGGAAAAAAAAACCTCCGACAGAACCAGGCTCAGGGAGGGACGGCCATCTGCCTCGACCGGTTGGGTGGATGTAGGATGAATTATAAAATTTAGTTTACTTTCTTAACTTCTCATCTTCAGACACTCAAACGTGCCCAGGGAGGCCAGCTGATGGTGCTGAGCCTCCAGAGCCACACTCCCACCTGAGAGAAGAGTTGCAAACCTTCATAAGTCTCCCAGCCAGGCTGAGGTCCAACAGCTGGGATCAACTCCACAGATGCAGCAGATCTACCTGATGAGAAGGTGAGCTGGCTTTGGTGAAAGAAAGAAAAATCACAACCATCCATAAATTTCGAGCAAAATTAAAGATCAGCAGGAGGTCGAGCAAAGGTCTGAATAACCAGGATGACACTGAATCAACATCCGAAGCCTCAATAAAAGATCTCAAGTCTCACAAAGTCTCCGTCGTGCCTTTTTTTCAAGGATAATAGACATCACAGTATAAATATATAACGGCTTTTGTTTTTATCTGGTCACTGAATGTAGAACTAGTGTGAGCTGAAACAGAATGTGCTACTTTTTTTTTTTTTTTTGCAGAAGAAGAAAATAATACCAAAAAAAAGGCTTTTGCAGCAGAAGTGTGTGAGAGCTCTTGTGTCAGAAATAATCTTGCTGCTATTGCTGTGTGGAAGTAGCACTAAAACCTCCATCTGGGGGAAGAATAAGGACATCGGGATCGGGCTGCGGCTTACAATGGATACCTCATCCACTGAAGTTTCCATAAGTCGAGAAAGCAGTGCTCAGACGTCTCCTCAGACTCTCCTGGTGTCTGCTGTGGAGTAGATGCTGAGAATAGTAAGACAACATATCACAAGAGTCCACTCAGGCCTGTGTCATCCTCCAAACCTTCATTTCTCGCCCTGCGGGGACCCATGTTTCCTTCATGGAGGTTGTTTTTCTTTCCTATATGAAATAAATTAATCCAGCGCCGTCACAGCCCACCATGGAGATCGTGAAATAAATCTGTCTTCTCTGGAGGACGAAGTGTTCATGACCTTCCAGTTGAAGAACCACTTTAGCACACAGCGGAACAACAGGTGTGTTGTGCTTCCGTCTCCCTGCATCGCTAAAAGCCAAGAAAGCAAAGACCCACCTTCCCCCCCTGGTGGAGTCCATTTTTGATCCGGTAGTTTGTAACCATTTGTTGTTGTTTCCATTAAGCCCCTCTGGAGAAACAAGCACCGATTCATGCTTAATACCGGTTTGAAATCTTGCTATAGTGTGAAAAACGTCCCCACCGAAGACTTCAAAGCGCCTCGTAAACGCTCTAAACGGCGTTCGTCTCAACGCTCAGTCGCGAAGCTTGACAATCTTAAAAGAGCAATCAAAGGTGCGGAACTATAAAGATTCAAAAAAATGGCTATCTGGTTCGGTAATTACTTGTTTCATGTCACATCTATAGGCAGGCACCCCGTTGTTACCGTCACTGATTATACGTCTGAGCTAATAACCGGAAAAATTCTATTCTTGGCTGTTTCAGTCTTTATGCAGCGGAAATCTCGCGTCTGATTTCAGTGTTTCCTCCAGGACTGATTATATGATTGCACATATTTACTGTACTCCTTTTTTTTTTTCCTCTAAGCTTTATGGCTCCTCCAAGGTTTCCTCCATTATTTTTCCTCACTGAATGGAAGTTTGTCCTCGCCTTATCCGAGGGACTGTGCAGGTTTAAAAGCCGCCCGGGGCGACGTTTTCATGTTGGCTTATAAAAATAGCGCTCACAATGATTTGATGACACACGTGTGTTTGCCCGACACACAAGGTGACACGAGGCATATTAACTACATGGAAACTGTGCTTCTGACACACGCTTTGGCCAAATCTTCCAATAGCACAAGATTGCTGAACTATTTAGTTAGCTGAGCCTTGAGCTGCAGAGTCAGCACTTCTAATAGCATCAGCCAAGAGACGACTGAGAACTGGGCTCACCAGAAGAACTTCTGCTGGATTTTCAAATACTGGGACGGTTCTTATGCTTGTTGGTCTTGCGAGCTGGTAGCATTAGCATAAATTCCCAAAGAGGTTCTTTACACATGATAAAAACACTTCTACAAGCAGAAAAACGTATTTCTCAACTTTATTTGATCGTGTTAATGCTGGAGGTATTTACGGAGCCACATTTTGAGACTTTTAACTGGTTAATGTGCGTCTTTAATATGACATACACTCTACTAAGTGACTCAGGGGAGCTGTTCCCAACACAATTAAACGCATAATTGCAAGATTATTATTTCTAAATAATATTTTGATAGGTTAGATTGACACAACAATGTTGCGTGACTAAATTCTAAATTCCAAAACTAAATTCAAGTTGCGGTAACTTCATGCAATTTGCTGACCTTCTGCCATCTCCTACTAAACAAGCCTGCACAGTTTTAGGTAGTTAATATTGTCTCTTAGAGGGCCTGTTGGCTGAACAGATATGATATGAAGGACTTATCAAGGTAAATATCACAAATAAATTCTACTCAAACAATGAATTTGGGAATTGTAATATGATGAGTACCGTAATTCTGGACTATAAGCAGCTACTTTTTCTCACACTTTGAACACTGCTGCTTAAACAATGATGCGACTAATTTATGGATTTTTATTAATTTACCTCAAGACGAAAGTAACATTAAGAGCGACAACGAAAGAGAGACTGAGGAACTGAAGTGATTGTGACTCTTATGTTGCAAGGTTTCATTTTTACTAAGTCCTTGGTGAGTTTCTTTACACTCATACGACATATTTTGCTGCCACAGAAGAAATAAATGTCATGAGGTGTGTAAACAAGT
>NW_007579959.1:9234-9864 GCF_000690725.1 Stegastes partitus
CACAGTCCAAAAACATGTTGAGGTTAATTGGTGATTCTAAATTGTCCGTAGGTGTGAATGTGAGTGTGCTTGGTTGTCTGTCTCTAAGTGTAGCCCTGCGATAGACTGGTGACCTGTCCAGGGTGTCCCCTGCCTTCACCCTGAGTCAGCTGGGATAGACTCCAGCCCCCAGTGAGGATTAAGCGGTGTCTAGATAATGGATGGATGGAAGTTATTGGGTGCGGCTTATATTCAGGTGTGCTCAGTAGTCCGGAAATTACGGTAATCAACTCATGTTTGGAGTTTCAACATCCGCGTAACAACCCCTCAGCCTTAAGTTTACCAGACTAGTTAATAAGAATGATAAAGTTTCATTTGACAAATCCGCTCAGCTAGAAAGTACATTTTGTCTTTATTTATAATTTGTAGGGCGTTTTTTTTTTTTTTTTGCTTGCGTGTTGAATTTCATAATTGCAGTACAAATTAAAACAAGTTAACTGCCAATTTTGCCAATTTCGTTGTTCAATGAATTAGTTTCCTAAAAACAAGTACCTAAACAAAAACACGGAAAAGACAAAAAAAATCTACTGAAGAAAATCTTTTCAAATGTTGGTCAACTTAAAAAGTAACACGCAAAAACATTTTTTAAAA
>NW_007579959.1:10809-36183 GCF_000690725.1 Stegastes partitus
TGCAGCCCATGATGAGAATAATTCAGGATATAAATAAGCTTTTTCTGTTCGTAGAGTAACTGTCAGGTCGCCCGGCCTAATTGTTGAAGAATTGGTTAAAGTTTGAGGCCAGTCAGAGCAGATTTGGGGTTTAGGAAAGAAGGACTGAGCAGTTTTATCTGGTTTGGAAACTGATAACTGGGTTACTTTGACCAATGAAAAGGAATTTCTGACCATCTGTTCACCTGTTCACGATAAAAGCTGTCGCATTTGTACGTCTCCTTTGAGAATCTGGACAAACTGTCATCCTCCATATTGTAAACAATATTAAATCTGACAACAACCCAGCAAAGTGTTTTATGTTTTCTGAGTTTAATATCTATAGATATAGCAAATTTCCACGACAAGTTTCCCAAACTCCTGAGGGAAGCGGGTCGCCCATCTCTGATTTAAAAGATTTCTTTTCTTGTTTACATATATTTCCAGACTTAAATAAGCCCCAAATGTTTGATTCCTTGTCAGCAACAGCCGTGTAAGGTTCAGCGTGACTCAAAAAAGGAGCATTTTGAGCCATTTTTAACCCATAAAATGCAGATTTTTTAAAATAAACTTGCCAGACTAGGTACAATAATGAGGTGTGGCATCACAGTTGAGTCATAAGATTTAGTTTGCAGCTCAAAAACATGTTTAGGTAGCTCTTAAAAAAATGTATTTACTTGGGACAAAATATATGCCTTGGATTATTCTCACCTTCAGCAATTTAAACCCAGAAATCAGTTGGATTCTGATAAATCATCCTGTAAAAACGTAACTATCCATAAACACTAGAAATGTTTTTAATAACGCACTATGTCCTAAATGCATGAACTTCATATTGAGCAATCATATTAAGATTATACCTTCCTTTAAAAGCATCCTACAGCCTGTTTTTAAAAGTATTATACATGTCTATGCCACTATGTCAGCGATTAGCAGTGACATCACGGTCATATTTAGCTTTTTAAATGTCTTCAGAAACCCACTTGTGTCCTATGTTGTGCTGCAGTAGTCCAGTGATGTATGAATTTGGGGTTTATTGAGGCTAAAGTCTTGATACTTTTAATCTTAATCACAACTGACCACAAAGAGCCGGCATTAATCTTTAAGCAGGTGGTGCTTTAATGCTCTTGAAGTGCTACTTAACGGCGAGTCGTAGCTCATTCTGAGGTGTGTCTGACACACTTCGGTTGCGGAGTTGCGAACTTGACACGCCGCGGAGGTGAGGACGGCCGACGTCGTCATGGCAGCCAGATACAGTTCTGTAATTTTAGCTCTGACTTTTGCTGGCCGCCGTCTGAACCGCCGCCGCCGCCGCCGCCTCGGAAAAAGCGTCTGGCTTCTGTAACAAGGTGTCTTTTCTAGTTTGTTACTGTGCGACTCTTATTACTTCAAATATGTGAAGAAGTCGGGTATTGTGGCTGTGTTTCATCACTCGCTGCTGTTTACCCCTTCAAAAACTCTTCCCCTGTTGAGGTTTTATCAGCGTTTTTTTTTATTATTATTCAACTACAGTTGTGAATTTAGAAGACAATTTCCGTGCCAGTGGTGATATCCTGGTTTTCTTCTTATCTGTTATCCGTCGTCTACCAAACAGTTGCTTCTCGTGGTTCTTTGCTCGAGGGATTACGGTGTTTCCACTGATCCCAAAGTCCTGCTGGAGCCACTGATGGAGTCTTTGTGATGATAATTGGGGCAGATTGTCGTTAAATTGATAAGCAGGACGCCGGCCTCTGCCATGTCAGAGTACAACAATGCGGTAATCAGAGGGTTGTTTGGTGCGAGGGAAAGTTTTCTAGGATGGTGGAAAAGCTCTAATAAAAACATTTATGTGCACACGGGCCGAGCCTCCTCTCCCATCACGTCATAATTGTGACTGTGATTGCTCAAGGACATTTTGAAAATAGCCTTGAAGAAGCCCTGTGCTCAATTTCATTAGTGGTTCTTGGTTTAATCCTCTAGCACTGCGCCATATGAATTATCTGCCAGTGGTGCCAAATGGCTTTTGTCCCTGTTTCAGCCAGCGGAGCTACTGCCAGCTACAGTGCAGATAAGGACAACCATGAAAAAAAAACACAAAAAAAAAACTTTGACTAGTGGAGATTTTACAAACTGTCACTCACTAGTTGCAACAATCTCATTTCACCATTTTCTTTTTTGAAGTTACTTTAGCTCCCCCCCAAAAAACTATCCTAATAATCTGATTTAATAGCCTCTTGATCTTTGCATCAGTCCGATGTCTTAAACTGTAATGTAATGCCGACTGACATCTGCTGTCTTTTCTGCTCCGACAGAAGCCACGGACAAGGGCAAATGTTCAAAGTGATGGACAAACCCGACGGCAGAGGCGTTGGAAAAGATTTTCAAACATCAAAGGTGATGAGGAGACCGAAAAGACAAAACGGACAAACTTGGGCGATGAGCAAGCGAAAGGGAAAATCAGCAAAATCCTCATTACAGCAGTGAAAGCGAACTCGATATTCGACAAAGCACCGGAGCAACAAAACGATGAGGATTCGCAGCGTGTGACACACAATAGGTACACAACAGCGCGCTGGTATGAATTAAACCAAATAGACCTCAGCGCACCAGACTGACTGCATCCACTTTTTATCTAATTTGTTGTTTGGCCAACACAGTCGACCCCACTAACCCGTTTGTAATCAATTTGACTAATGGAATAATCTATTTGTCTGAAACAGTGAACATTCATTGTGTAAAACAGCCTATTGACGGCTGTATTTGGAGGTGAAAACAGACCATTTACATTGTAATCATCGGAGCTCCATACTTGAGGCCAAAGGCGATGCATCAGAATAATCTCTTGGAAATCATAGAAAATGTTCGTTTTATGGCACATTTTCATCCCCAGACTGGCAATTATGAAGTACGAGGCGACAAACAAGCTGTGCCTTTGTGTATTCCTGCAGGACATTTTGCTTGTTGTTAGTGCTTGTATGACAGCTCGCAGTGACACCGATGCACTGCTATTTTCCTGTCATGTTTTGCATCGCTTCGTTTGCATCTGGCACTCTCGCCCTTTGAAGAGTTTCGTCTGCGGGAACGTGCGAGCGTGCCGTTGCGCGGAGCTGCCAGCGCCCCACAGATTCCATTTCATTACACGGTATAGATATCACAGGCAAAGTCAAACAACGTGTCAAGGACAATCTCTTCGCTCGCTGGTTCCCGTACGCTGTCGGAGGTTGAGGGATCCCGAAAGACGCCAGCGAATCAACAGGTGCGCTGCGGACATGTGATGTTGTGCAGCTGCTCTGATTGAAACGAACAGCTGCAGGCAGCATCCATCTCATCTGATTGGAGTGACAAGTCGCAGGGGATCACGGTGACACCTTAAGCCGGGAACAGACACGAGGATTATTGGAACCTGGGAATACTAAACAGCCCCATATGACAATTTATTTTTTCCAGGATTTTTCAGTCTTGACAGTCGACCGAAGTCTAAACTAAAGTCAGCTGAAGACATGCAGGAATTCTGGGGTGTAAATGTAACTGAAGGGATCATCATCAAAGAGTGGCGTCTACACGGTTACCTTAGGAAAACTGAAGGTTGTGCTTGAGTGTATGGGTTCACCTGGGGAGTGGATTCGTTCTTTGTAAACATGAAGGCATCTAGTATATCGTAGTATCCAATAGTTGTTCCGAAATTTCACTCAAAACCTCAAATGTCAACCCTCTCCTCTGGTAGCTCTGTGTATACAAGTCAACCAAAGTCCATTCATTCCTGCGGGAGTCTCTGTGATCTTGTTTGCAAAATCCCTCTTTCTGTTCTTCTCTGGTCCAGAATTTGTCTCAATGATGTAAAAAATGTGAACGTTTTAGGTAGACTATGGAGAAAGACCTCTCTCATGGCTCCGGTAAACTCTACATTAGTTCATGAAGACATGTATTTCCTTCTGTTGTACACTACGGTGCTCAGTCTTTACATTGTGAAGAATTATGGACACCAAATGGAGGAAAAAATTCAGGGTATCAGGATGCATCCTCTGGGGACCATGAATGTCTTTCCTGAATCTTATAGCAATCCAGTTGTTTTTTAAATAATTCAGTCTTGATCTAGAGGGCCAATGTGGTTCCTATGAAATGTTTTTGTTCATTTTTTTATGTTTTGATGAAGAATCCATCCATCCAGCCATTATCTATACACCGCTTAATCCTCACTAGGGTCATGGGGGGCTGGAGTCTATCCCAGCCCACTTAGGGTGAAGGCAGGGGACACCCTGGACAGGTCACCAGTCTATCACAGGGCTACACTTAGAGACAGACAACCAAGCACACTCACATTCACACCTACGGACAATTTAGAATCACCAATTAACCTCAACATGTTTTTGGACTGTGTGGGAGGAAGCCGGAGAACCCGGAGAGAACCCACGCTGCACGGGGAGAACATGCAAACTCCACAGAGAAAGATTCCGGTGCCGGGACGCGAACCGGCGACCTTCTTGCTGCGAGGCAACAATGCTACCAACTGCGCCACCCTGCAGCCCTGATGAAGAATCATTGCAGAAAAATTATTATTATTATTATATTTGAGTGAATTTGTAACAGACAGATGAACAGAGTTGAGTTATTAATAATCTCACCAAAACCTTTGATGTTGGCCTCAGTTCCGGCTGTAAAAATCAAACATTTCACTCGGCTGTGACTCAGGTGGTAGAACAGGTTGTCCTCTGATCGTACGGTTGGCGGTTCGATCCTCGCCCCCTCCACAGTCGAAGTGTCCGTGGGCAAGACACTGAACCCGAAGTTGCTCCCAATGTCAGGCTAGTGCCTTGCATGGCAGCTCATTGGTGTATGAATGTGTGTGTGAATGGGTGAATGAGAAACACATTGTAAAGCGCTTTGAGTGCCGCTAAGGTAGAAGAGCGCTATATAAGTGCAGTTCATTTACCATTTACTCAAAACCCCAAATATCAACCTTGTACCTTGTTTCTACATAGCTCAAAGTCCATTTATTCCTATTGGGAATCTGCATGATCTTTAAATTGTTGGGGGAATCCCTCTTTCTCTGTTTTTTGACCCAGAATTGGTCTCAATTATGTTAAAGAAAATGAACCTTAAAGGTTGCAAGAACTGATAAAATAGTCTCTTTCAGTAAACTTTCCATCCAACAATAAAGACATACGTTTACTTCCATTGTACACTATGATGCCGTAGTATGTACAGTTGTGTTCAAAATAATAGCGGTCCAACGTGAGATATAGCAGTGTGGAGTTCAATCAGTGAGGTCATTCATTCCTTATTTAAGGATGAAGCCAGCACATGTTGTACATGCAATTCTCTCTGAAAACCTGAGGAAGATAGATGGGTTGTTCCAGACAGTGTTCAGAAGAACAGTGTGCTCTAATGAAAATGTTGATTAGAGAGGGGGAAATGTATGAAGACGTGCAGAAAATGATAGGCTGCTCAGCTGAAATGATGTCCAATGTTTTGAAATGGAAAGTAAAACCAGAGAGACGTGGAAGAAAACGGAGGACTACCATTCGAATGGATCAAACAATAGCAAGAATGGCAAAGACTCAGCCAACGATCAGCTCCAGGGAGCTCAAAGATGGTCTTGGGGAGCCTTGGGGAGCGTCCCATGTGCAGGGCTACAGTCCCGATGTAGAGGTCATGAGTTCGAATCACGCTCATGGCCCTCCCCCTGTTCTTCTACCCCACTTTCCTGTCTCTTTCACTGCACTATCCAATAAAGGCCAAAAAAATAACTTTAAAAAAAAAAAAAAAAAAAAGGTGTGAAGTTACCTGTGAGTACTGTGACCATTAGAAGATGCTTGTGAGAGGCTAATCTATTGGCTAGAAGCCCCCGCAAAGTCCCACTGTTAAAGACAGACGTGCTGAAGAGGATACAATTCGTCAAAGAACGTATCGACTGAGAAACATTCTGTGGATTGATGAAATTAAGATTGTCCTTTTTGGGTCCAAGGGCCGCAGACAGTTTGTCAGACAACCCCCAAACACTGAATCCAAGCCACAGTACACTGTGAAGACAGTGAAGCATGGTGGTGGAAGCATCATGATATGGGGCTGTTTCTCTTACTATGGTTAGGATTAGGGTCAGGCGGGCCTATGTATCGCATACCAGGGATCATGGCTCAATTTGCTTATATCAGAATACTTATAGAGGTCACGCTGCCTTATGCTGAAGAGGAAATGCCCTTGAAATGGGTGTTTCTACAAGACAACGACCCCAAACACACCAGGAGGCGAGCAGCATATGGAGTGGCCAGCCCAATCCCCAGCCCTTAATCCAATAGAAAACTTGTGGGGTGACATCAAAAATGCCGTGTCTGAGGCAAAACCAAGAAATGCAGAGGAACTGTGGAAGGCAGTCAAACCATCCTGGGCTGGAATACCTGTTCACAGGTGCCAGAGGTTGGTCGACTCCATGCAGCACAGATGTCAATCAGTTCTCAAAACCAGTGGTTATACAACTAAAAACTAGTTCAGTGATTCACAGGAATGCAAAATCTTAATATTTTTTTTCACTTTATTGAGTAAATATTTGATTTTGTAATGAAAAATGAAGACACTGCTCATTTTTTGAACAGCTCAACATCATTTTTTCCTTCATTTTCTGTAAAGTAATTAAAATATTGATACATTTTTCTTCATGTTTTGATGTAAAATATAATGTGTAGTGTTCCCAGTGAGTGGAAATAAAAATATTTTAAGGATTTTGAGCTTTACTCACGTTCTAAAAAAAGCTATGATTTTGAACACAACTGCATATTATACAGAATCACAGACAACAAATGGGCGTTACAGGAAAATGTAGAGCATCAGATGCATCCTTTGCGTCAGAGTTACAGCAATCCATCCAGTTGCTGTTGAGATATTTTGGTCTGGACCAACGTGGTGGAACAAAACATGAACACTACAGACATCTCGGGAGACATGTTACTCATGTGGCTCCAAGCATTATTCCGCTAGCATGGCTAAAAACATTACTCATGCTTTAGCAACCATAAGTGGATGTTGTATGAATGGAACGCAATCGGGGATTTGCAGTTGCATTTACTGTAAACGTTTCCTTTGTTTGCAGTTTTCAATGCTTTTTCTGTATAATGTTTTTGTAGATGCAAACTAGCCGCATGTATCGTTGTAGAGTTGGATTAAATGAATGAATCATTGCAGCAAAGAGAGTGAATTTGTTACAGTCACATGAAACGAGTTGCACTAAAACCTACAAATAATCTCATCAGCAGCTGATCTTGGCCTCAATTTGCATTGTAAAAATCCAACATTTGTCAAGTAATCTCATTGAGATCAGCAGAATCTGACAAGATCAAACGTTCAAATCCCGTAAAACCCGGTCAGAGTTCAAGAGTTCACGTGAGATTTTACCTCCCGAAGGTCGACCCCAGTGAACTTTATCCGAGAATTAGTTCGACTGATTGTGACGCCGCAAATTACTTACAGTCACCCCATCGATTGCACCCAGAAGCCAGAAAGTGGTTAAACGTTTTATGGACATTGTTTGGATTGGTTACTTTCACTTTGGCATTCTCTTTTATGGGAGACACAGCAGCCAGTCCCACTTGCTGTTCTCTTGCATTATTGTCTATAATTAAATAGACACATTTGCCAGGCTCACCGCAGTAATTACTGAGGAAGTGTGAAAATGCCCACTCAAGCCCACTGGTCTGTCGATATTTATGAGCCATTCCATTTGTTTTGTATTTTTTGTTCCCCTTTTATATTTTTTATTATTAATATTATTTTTTGATTTACTGTGTTGCGTGTTTGCCCGTTGGAGAGGGGGCCCACTTTAGAAAGTTATAATTTGAAATTCATGATGTGAAAATTATAGGTTAAATAATCTCTTTCCGTTTTGTGCGAATTCTTGAACTGCCTGATGGACTGCGAGGGCCTTTGCAGTGACAACAAAGAGGTTGAGCGCGGCGCCACATAACGCACAGTGACACAGCCTGGAGAGGCTTATTATCCGTCACTGTAATGAAGAAAAAGTCAGTAATGGTGGTGAAAGAAGTAATGATGGTGGTGTTTCATTCCTCCACAAAGCCTTTTTTTTTTCCCCAGTTTTAGCAGAGCCACACAGTTGCCATAACATTTATGCTAAGTGTTAATATAAATGGCACTTTCCATTTAGAAGCTTATTGCTATTAAACTGAAAAGTGGTGAAGTGTGTGCTTTATTGGCTTCACTTTAGTCATCCAATAACAACCGAGGCGCTTACTGTATGTGTTCCTTAAATATCCCACTTAAAAGGCTTACCTGCTGACACGGTTTATCTACTGTGAATTCAGTCCGTCTCCAATAGTGATCCATGATAATCACACCCGGCCGTGATCGCAATCCAAATGAGGGAAGCAGACGGAAACAGCAGCTGTGTCATCTGAAGATTACAAGAACTGAACACCATAATCTTTAAAAACCATCCATTGCAAAGTTTCTTCAGAGAAACTTCCGAATAGACGGAGTTACACTTTTCTCACCGTGTATTTTTTTAATAGTTTGGAAATAAACTCTGGTGATTAATTTCTATGCCGGTGAGCGTCTACGTTCTCCCAAAATAGCCCCATTTTTCAAAGGGTTTGGATCAACAAAGTTCCATTGATTTCGAAAGTATTTGTGTATGCAAAACATTCAAAATGAGCAAAGGGGAATACCAATCAGGGCGAGAATTCGCGCTGCTTCTCCGGTGTGGGAGAGTCCGATCGATGCCTGTGAACACCTTTTCTGATAAACAGCCGAATGTAAAGAATCAGGAGGGAAACAGGAGGGGAAAAAAAACAGATGTTGGGCGAGAAAATGAAAGGTTTGGGTTCATTTATTAAAATATGACAAAAATCTAGTACAGTCAGTGCTGCCCTGTTCGACTTCTAACTATGATTTATGTTGGGTAAGTTTGAGGAGGCAGTGAAAGACAGACGAACAAAGAGATTTACAAATTATATGCAAAGAGGCTTATTTCACTGTACATGAATTCTTAAAATAATTTACAATGCTGCATTTTTATCGGAGACAATGGAAACCCTGGATCGGGGAGTGCATATACGTAGAGTCTATTTCACATATTTCTTAAAATAATCATTTTACATGACACACAAATGCATAAAAAAGCTGATAAACGAAATCAGAATCTGCTAAAAAATTTCCATAATCAAACTTTTGACATTAAAAAAAAAAAAGATCTGCATCAACTTTTAAAAACTAAAATTCTTCATCTGAATACAAACAAGTAGCGCTGAAGCAGATAAAATACAGGTTTTTTTTCCCATCTAGATGAGCTCTTTTGCTTCTTTAGTCACTTTTGTAAACATTGTTGTCGCCTTGGCTAAATTTTTTGAAAAATTTACACCAGCTCCTTAACCATAAATACAGTAAATAATCTGCAAAAGTACACACACATATATATATATATATGCTCTATTTATATATAAAAATCTGTATATTTCACGAAGCGTTTCACAATGTAAATGTATATGTTTTCCAAGACTCAAAGGTCTCACCTCCAGTTTTCTTTTCCGGTCATGAAAAGGCAGCCATTTATTTCAGTCAAACATAATCGTCATGAATCAAAAAAAAAAACCCTAAAAGTGCTTCATAATGTCAACAGTGGCGGTGAGAAATTGGGCTCAATTATCTTCGGAGTGCGAGCGGATTCTCAAGGACGCACTAAAACCACCCATTATAATAAGGTCATCAATTCTGGATGAACACGCTTTGTAATCAATGAGAGAATAAGAAACACTCACTGCAAGGTTATTGCCCTTGGGATAACAAGAATGTTTTTCGAGGGGAAAAAAAAAAAAAAAGAAAAGAAAAAGTCCATCTCTTGGGTAAACGCCTAATTAAAGTGAAATAGGGGTTAAGAGAGATTCTGCTGTACTATAAAACCAATACAACACAGGAAAAGTCACTCTCTCCCCTGATGCTATTATTCCACACTCTGCTGGGAGGCATTCGGTGAGGTAATTAACTTCACTGACATGTTGTGAGTTCTCGCCTCTCCGACTGAACGCTGGATGTGCAGATAGACTGATTGAAAAACTCCCATTTAGGTTTCTATCTTTAAATTATCCACGTCCGACCATATTTCTATGGTAATATTGCTGATAATCGCACTAATTTTACACTTGGCAGGAGATAATAGCCGCGGCTTATCCTCGGCAACAAGCGCTAATTGCCATCCTCGCTCTTTCTGTCGTGCAAAAAATAAAATACCTGCTGCAGTCTGCTTGAAGACGGTGAGAAACACAAAAAAATAATTACGGATGTCTGCAAGGTTAAATGAAACATGAATGCCTTGCCACGAGAGCGTCGCCGTGCTGCCGCTGGAGGCTAATCGTGTGCGTTCTGTGTGCTGTTGTTGCGCTTTCAGTGTAAATAAAGTCATTTGTTAGAGATCTTAAAGAGTTAAATTAATCTATCTAGCGTCTTTTTTCATTAGAAATTCGAAAAACAAATGGCGAAACGTTGATTATGGTATATTAAATTGCTTCCTTTATCCAACAGCACACATAAGTGTATTTGCAGGGATGGAAAAACTGGAAAAATAAGCACAGAGCGAGTGAAACAAGTGGATTTTTCTGCTTCTCAAATGACAAATCTGACCGTTACAAACCTACTTTTTCATCACAAGTTGATGTTGTTCGTCTGTTTTAACTTTAATCTCATCCAGCTTGCATGTCACACCAAAGTTTCCAGCGAAGAGCAAAGTACAGATTGTCAACTTTTTTCTTTTAATTGAGCACAAGTTTGGCCTCCAGATAAAAACCACAGAAGAACGCTTCCTGCTCCCTTCAGTAATCGTGGTTTGAGGTGGGCATGAGCGACTGATTCGAGATAATGGAACAAAATTCACTTCCTGGGAGAATTAAGATGGAACTTGACTGTCTAAAGTTACTCTTTTTAAAAAAAGGGGGCTAGAGTCAATATGTTTTTTGTAATAAAATAAAAACTGCCTGGCAAACATAGTGGAGCATTTAAGCTTAATGTGTTCCCTTGAGGAGCTGGTGGAGACCAAAAACAGAGCAAAAAGAGAGTAAATATTGGATTTGCATTCAGATCATGGCCAAAAAAACAACTCCAAACCACCTAATGTGGTAAAAAGTGATAGTTTTTCTTATAAAATTCTGATATGTCAACAAATCGGTGCTGTTAGATTCAAGCTCATGATGCAAAGTCACCATTTTTTGCCATTTAAGTTTAAAAAGATTCAACATAAACACGTAGGAACATTACTGTTTTTGATTTTATCTTACAACTACGAGCCTCGCTGCTCACTGTGTTGCTGTTTTAAGCTCTTGCCGCCACGTCTTCACATTAAAAACATTCATCTGGTTGGAACAAAACTTGCTGTATCGGGCAGCAGAGCGGTGTGGAATATTCTAGTGAATTAATAACGAGACGGAAAAAAGTACTTGTGCCACATGAAATCAGATCACGGTCGCTCATGGAAAAGCCAAATTGCTGTGTTGTGTTTCTTGCTAAGTGGCTGCCCACAGGACTGTAGCATCAAACCCCACTTGGTGTTGCCATGGAAACCACAGGTGTTGCCAAAATCAGCCAGGACTGTAGAAGTCTGAGTTGTTAGTCAACCGGGGACTTTAAAAATCACACGTCGAGGTACATATTTAAAGCTTAGCGGAGATCTAATCAGACTATCAGAGAGGGAAATGTAAGTTAATTGGGGTTAATTATCACACGTGACTTAAAGCAATAGAAAGTGTCACAGCTTCTATATAAAGCTGTTCTCCATATCAGCTGCTGGGAGGTCGACATGTAAACAAGATGCTTAAATTCCAACGAGCACAAGGCTGATAATCACCTAAAAAAAAAACTGCACAGAAAAACAAAAACATAACCCGCGACTGTGAACTTTTGCCATTTTGAATGCTACAAGTGTTCGCCTTTGAAAGCAGCCGTTCGAGTGCCCTTGTACACACACTCATTACTGCTGGCGGTGTTTGCTCCCAGCATTGTGAAAACTGGGCAGCCAGACACAAGAAATACGTGTTTGTGCCGCCCCGTAATCTCCGATGTCAAAGCGATATATATTTAAAAAAAAAAAAAAAAAGTCTAAATAAATGGAATTGCGGGGGGATTAAAAAAGATGACTGTGACATTACCTCGGATCGCTTTCTTCCCGGGACGGGTGCTCCTCTGGTACTAATGCCATTAGGATAATTAGAGGCTGGTTTCGCATGTAAGACAAGTATTTTATCAGTCAATGGAGTCAGCTGCCCACTCGGTGTCAAAAGAGCAGAGCCGAGCTGTATTTCTGCACAAAATCACAGACTGCTGCTGCTGCTGTGGTTTGTGCTCGTCTGTCCCTCAGGCTGTGTGACAACCAGCGAGACTCTCATTTCTATGAACTGAAATGAGCCTGTTCATTTAGATCTGATAAAAACCAACACTTGCAATGATGCGCACATCTATCTTCATAAATGCTCCCCTTTCTTTGTTATTGTTGCACATACGGAGGAACAACATAAAGGCCTTGATGCCATCCGGCAGCACAACACCACATCCTATAGATCAGGGGTGTCAATCTCAAAAACACAGTGGGCCAAAATTTAAAACCTAAACAAAGTTGCGGGCCAACATTCAACAAATGAACCTTTTAATATGGACCGAAACAAATTTTGCTTTAACATTGAACATGGAACAAGCAATGCTTATTACCATACATTATATATAACTTAATAGTGGAGACATGCAAAATCAAATTATAAATAAAAAAACACATCAGTGGCACAGTGACAGTGTGAAGTCGCTATGCCTCCTGTCACAGAGGAGAGGGAGTTTCTGGGTCCTGTCCTGATTGACGTGCCAAAACAACAACAGGGCATTATGGGATTTGTAGTATTAGCGGTGAATGCGCTGTACAGTATAATACCGGGGGCAGCTCTAGTTGTCATTTGGTCTTGTCTCGCGGGCCAAATATAATTACAAAGCGGGCCAAATTTGGCCCACGGGCCAGAGTTTGACACCCCTGCTATAGATGAATAGATTCACTGTGAGATTCTTACTTTAAAGCTACTTTCGAGCAACAGGATGCGACACTGTTTTGATTATTACTTTTCTCATAAAAAATCTCACCGATCAGAAATCAGCGACGCCTCAATAAGACTCCAGCCACTCGGTGGGTTTTCACAATCAAACCACACCGACAAAGCAGGATTATCTGAGTTCTTAAGTGTTACAGTTATTATGTTTGGGCTCCTTTTTTTTATACATATTTAATGTCACAGAGAATTACCTGGGATTTGCAGCAGAGTTTTCAGGGGCTTTGCAAAAATCTATGAAAATATCAATGTTTTGAATTGTTAAAAACTTTGGGATCTTTATCAGTCTGGGGTTTTCGAATCTCCTTAGAAGGACGCTGGCTTCACAGTCAGGAGCTTATTTACATCTTCTCTTGGTTTGTATGAGGACTCTGTGTAATGTGAAGCTTTGTTAAAGCTGTTGGTCCAAAGATTACTTCAGCTTTTGTGTCTCTTTGCACAAGAGAGGATAACTTCTGAATAGGTCGGGGGGGATGAAGTGGAATGAAAGTCAGTTTAAACCAACCTGGTTGCGCTAAAAGAAAGTATAGAATTGTTGGATGAAAAGAAATTGAAAATGGTGACTCCAGCAACGACTGAAGAGGCTTTCAGATGCAGAACTTGAACTGTGCTTGCTGCAAGGTTTGGCGCGATGTTTCGACGGACAAAGCAAAATAACACACTTTCAAAACTTCTAGAGACGCTTCATCACTAAAACCCTTTTCAGAAATGAGATATGGAACGTTGTGGGCTTTGTTTGTTTCTGTTATTGCTTCATTCAGATATTATCCTCTACAGTGCCGTTAAGAAGGCACACAATGTTTGTCATTAATGCCGGATTAGACGACACATATAGTGATGTATAATGCATATCAATGCAAAAAGTCGAAATCTAAACCAACATCAAAGTGTCTAAATAACTCTCAGCCTGGAGTATTCATGACGTCCTAAACACTGAAAATACCATCCAAGTAAAACTTTACCAACAGTAAGAGAGCAGCATGACTTGTTGGATCCGGATCAATCCTGTCTCCATGTTGGGGATCATTTATATCCATCCATCCATCATCTATACACCGCTTAATCCTCACTAGGGTCATGGGGGGCTGGAGTCTATCCCAGCCAACTTAGGGTGAAGGCAGGGGACACCCTGGACAGGTCACCAGTCTATCACAGGGCCACACAACCAAGCACACTCACATTCACACCTACGGACAATTTAGAATCACCAATTAACCTCAACATGTTTTGGACTGTGTGGGAGGAAGCCGGAGAACCCGGAGAGAACCCACACTGCACGGGGAGAACATGCAAACTCCACGCAGAAAGATTCCAGTGCCCCCACCGGGACGCGAACCGGCAACCTTCTTGCTGCGAGGCAACAGTGCTACCAACTGCGCCGGATCATTTATAATTCTAGCTAATTAATGAAGTCACTGCTGTTTTTTGGTGCATCAACTCTCCCACTAAGGAGACTCATAAGGATCCAGATGCTTCAAATATTTAATAAACTTTAAGTATTCCAGTATTGGTGCTAAAATGTAAGTAAAACCTCAAAATAACTAATAGTTGGTTTATGATTTCCTAAATGACTGTCCATGTGTGATGATGAGTAAACTTTAGTAGGAGAACACTGATAATTTATCATTTTTAGCTAATTAATGAAGTCTCTGCATAAATGCATTCAATCTCTCACTTCGGAGCCAGATCCTGCTGCTGTTTGATGCTTCAGATATTTTAATAAACTTAGAGGAAAGACTCTCTCTCATGTTTTTGGATCAGTGTTGATGCAAAAATGCTGGAAAAGCTTCCAAATAACTAACAACCGAGTATATTTATGATGTCCTAAACACTGAAAAGACTGTCCTGTGTGGTAAGAGAACAGTATGACTTCTTGTCTCCATGTCATGTTTAATTGTTGCTAATTAATAAAGTTACCACAGTTGTTCAATGCACACATCTCTCCTACGGATCACGAGAATCCCGCTGCTGTTTGATGCTGCAGATATTTAATGAAGTCAGAGGAAAGACTTCCTCTCTGTGATGTTTTTTGGATCAGCATTGATGCTAAAATGCTGGAAAAGCCTTCCCTTAATCACTTCACACCCTCCTGAAAACAGCTGGAGGCACCGAGCTAAACTGTGCGCGATGGCTCACCTGTCTGATGTGAAGGAAAGCGCACGGTGTGATTTGCTGCTGGATCCTGACCCGCGCTGATCCTGTTTTCATGTCGGGGATAATTTATAATTACAGCCATTCATGATTAGCGCCGCCGTCGCGAGCAGCTGTCAATGTTTGGAGACGTTCGTGTGGTTTCTGAGGCTGCAGTTATTTAATAAACTTGATGTTGTTGGATCGCTATCGGTGCTAAATGTGGTTTCTCGTAATCATTTATACAACTTGAAGTACTGTAGCTTGTGCGTGTCCATCCGTTAATGTGGCTGGATGCTGATCAGGGTTGTGTTGATACGGAAACGTTACCAAGTCCAACCTTGACTCCAACTTCTACGAAAACAAGTTAAGTTGTCGCCAATTGACAGAAAAGAATGCATGTCTTGAAGGGGCTTAATATGCTGTATGAAAACACACAGCTTTACCATAATTAATAAACTTTAATCAGCCTGTAGAGCAGGGGTGGGCAATTCTGGTCCTCAAGGCCCAAGTCCTGCATGTTTTAGATGTTTCCTTCTTCCAACACACCTGATTCAAATGATCAGCTCATCATCAAGCTGTGCAGAAGCCTGATCCTGATCATTTGAATCAGGTGTGTTGGAAGAGGGGAACATCTAAAACATGCAGGATTGTGGCCCTCAAGGACCAGGATTGGACACCCCTGCTGTAGAGTGTTGTGGCCCCTGGTGTTTGTGCCGTGTAGAGTCTTGGTGAAGACTTTAGCGTCAGTTAGCAGCAGTCCAACTTGGTGTAGGAGTTACTCATGTCTTGGTTGTTTTGTAATGTGTTGTTTTTAGTTTCTTTTTGTTGGTTATTGGTGTTGTTATTATATTTAAGTTAAGGAGTTTTGTTGTTTTGTTGGGCTAGCTTTTGTAATTCTGTGAGCATTTGTTTGGTTTTATTTGGTTCTTTGAGTTGGCAGCACCCATTAGCCTGGTTTATTTGTACTAGCTCTTCTTCTTTTTTTGATGTCACCGAACAATAAATTGCTTTACCCCAAACAAATACAGCTGGTTTTGTTCCATCCAGCTGACCCTAGAGGCTGGATTGTAACAAGAGCTAATGAAGGAGCGCATATAACATATGTCCAACCGACAACAAGCTACCTGACTGACATGCTTACTTCCTCCTACAAAGATCGAGCTTCTCTCCTAAACACAAAATTGTATCGCAAAATTTAGCAACATCAGACAAACTCATCCTTTCCTTTGCCTTTCACTGTGCGCTTGTGACAGTGTGCAACTGTAAGACTTCATGTAATCTGAACACAGCGGTTTGCTCGACGCACCGACAAACCATCGTGGCGCAGTGCAAGTGATTGGAAGTGATGGATTTGGAAGTGCAGCGTTTTGCGTTCTGCCTGAAAGCCCCTTTAGCGATGGTTTGGATAAACTATTAGACAAAAAGCAGCATTAACTGGAACTCTCTCGCCAATATTTGCCACCTCCGTATTTTTTTGGAAAAGCGCTATCGCCAAACAGAGGAAAATTTTTACGCTGGTATTCAGTCAAACGCCGGCTCCAGTCGCTCACCAATTACGGCTGGTTCTGAACTTTCCCGTGGTAAGGTGAGCACCATATGGTTGCTCTTTTCAATTTGTATATGACATTTAATTTCATGAGACCTTGATTGGTTTCTAGCTTCGAGAGTCACTTCCTGGCATTTCCAAATAATTCATTCACCGCTTAATGGACGTAATAAAAGACTGCTCGCTTTGAAGCTAATCCCCTTAAGTACACACAATAACTGAAAAAGGTAGCAGTATAACAATCAGGTTTATGAGGCCTTGCTGTTGTTCACATCTCTTAGTGAACAGATTTCTTTGGAGATGTTGCGCAGCTGCCAGCCAGTCTTGTGCTTTTCATTTTCTGAAGGAACATTTTATGATTAAGTACCAAAAAAAAAGAAAAAAAAAAAGACACTCGACATACAATGCATCACAGTTTTTCTTATGATTCCGCTATTCAAGACCTTGAATGTCAGCACAGTATGGAAAAAAAATATATTCATGTACTTTTTCTTGTTCTTGTATGGAAAATGCAACATTTAGATTCAATTTCAAAAACGTGGGCAACAAGAAAAAAACTAGTGCTGACTACAAATCCCCAGAGCAGCACATGGGGCCGGCTCATTATGGACTTGGGGTACAATATGTGTACAGCAGAAAATGAAAATGTTCTACAGAAGTGAAACATTGATTTGCAGTAAATGTAGCCTCTACGAGTGAATTTCAATTATAGGATGGATACCCCACAATGCTTTGGTACACTGTGGATTTCTGAGTTAATTATTTGCTTGACTAATGTGAAAGCCTTAAGCTAGAGAAGCAGCAAGCAAAAACCCATTTTTTCCCCTTTTTTTCCCTCTCCTCCATTGTTCATGAAGAAAAAGAGAGCATGAGGCATGTTTCTCTCAGTAGGTTCAGGGGCGACGGTTTTGATCCGCTGGAGCTAAATAATCTGCAGCAGGAAGTGCAGCTTTGGTGGAAATGTTTCGCGATCGATGCGCATCACAACCTGGGAAATGTATACTGCTCATAAAATAATCAAACCCATGTTTGATGTTTGTCTTTCGGCGAACAACATTTGGAGTGCCCAGTCATCCAGAAGGTAGCACATCAAAAGCACTAGTTGGCATCGCTTCAGTGAAACTAAAGGGGCCAAAAACAATCACGGCTCTCGCATTTGCTCGCAGCTGCCTCGTTTTAGGAACATCTCGATTAATATCTGATGGTTATTATGCAACTGCAAATAAGCGAAGAGTTAATGATATGACAGCGAGCATCAGCTCCTTGCTGGCTGTCCCCCCCCCACTCCGTGGAATTGGCGGCAGATTTCTCTCGGCATCCGGTGTTTAGTGCAGCGCGAGCGGTGTTATTTCTGCCTCCTCTCTGGCATCCTTTAGCTCGCCTACTGTATGGCTAAAAATGGCTATGAGTGAATGGAGGAGAAGCAGACAATAAGATGGCTTCCTCCACGTTGCGTTCTCTTGATTCCTTTACATTCCCTCAAAGGTCAAATTGCAGAAAAAAAGACTTGTGTTTGCAGAGAGCGTTCACCTTCATGCAAGGAGCTCCGCAATCACACAACTCGGAGTGGTTGTATGATTGCAGGCTGTTGCATGAGGGATAAAAAAAAAAGCTATTATAATATAGCACCATATCAAACGAAACTGGGTTTAATTACATCGAATACATGTTCCGCTGCCATGAGGCCTTCATCCTTGAAGTTCTTTTCATGCACCTCCACATCATATATTATGCAAATCATAGTTTCTCAGCCTTAATTACACTCTGGATGTTGATTAAAATGTTGAAAAACTTACATTATAACACAAACATAAAGAGCAAATCACCTGACCGTGGGGATTCCATTAAAATAAACAGATTTGGCTCTGGATGTCTTCTTTTAATAAATACTGATATGACTGAGCACTCATAAAAGGCATCAATTTGTGCAACGGTGTTTTGCAAAAAAAATGATACCGCTAATGTACAATTTGATTGCAAGATGATAATCAATAAGCAGGAAAATGAGCTGATATGCCCTCCAACGAGGGAAGCATTCAACCGGTGCCACTTATCAGCGCCGCCGTTATCTCCCAAGTGTCAACGTGAATAACTGCTGGTTTTTTTCTTCCACTTATACAGTCATCATTCAGTGGACTGACCCCCCGTGTAAATTAGGCAAAACAAGCTGATTTCCTTTTATGACTATTGAAATCATAAACAAGGACAAACCTAACAAGTTGACTCTCTATAATTACTGGACATAATTTAAAAAAAAAACAACCAAGGACAGGGAGGAAACGAAGCCTTTCATCCAGAGGAGGAGATTTTTTCACATGATAAAAATTCCCATTTTGTAACGGAAAAAAATAGAAAAAAGTAGATAACTATCTCTGCCGGGAAATTACACTTTCAGAAGGAGTGTTACACTGAAGAAAAACAGTAACAGTGCAGCAGAATAACCTTTTACATTCTATTCATCTTCCTTATTTGTTGACATTTCATAAACACTTCTTTTAGTTAAACCCAAAGGTGATGGATGATATCGAAAAAGCGTAATCATCCACGGCAGAAACTAGTCACTCGATGATGACTGAGATCGTCTCGTCCCCTGTGTAGCGACTGAGTCATCCCCGGATGATGAATGCATATCGAGCTACACAAGAGAACGCGGTGAATTTATCAGCACAATGGAACGCTTTGATATTGGCAGATTGACAGACCCTCTCGGAAAAAGGAAAATGTCAAAAGCGTGATGGCGTTGGGTCACAAAGCAAAACAAAATTTGAAAGCTCTGCATAAGTTTCGAGGGGATTTTCTGTCTCCGGCACTTCTTTTTTCCTTTACTGAGACCTGTATGTGTTGAAAATGATTACTTTTCAATTGAAGCTTAACAAAGAGACCAAACAGAACACCCTCTACTCGAGAAAGCTTTTTTTTTTTTTTCTTCTCCCCCCCGTTTGAAAAAAAAGAAAAGCGATTGACCACACAAAGGCTCACTTTCTGCCACATGCACTTTTTGTTGCCTTCTGATGCGAGTCAATACGTGAAAAGACACACCAGGTGAGATGAGCCGAAGGCTGGCGCTGTCAGAACAGCACGGTGTCTGGTTCTGGCTCAGCAGAGCAGCTGCTTTGATGCCCCGGGAGCAAAGAAAGCTGAGTGCAATTTTTCAGTGCCTTAGTGGAGCACTGTATGCCGGGAAGGCTGCGGCGCGGAGCAGGCTTCAGTAGATTCAATGAAGGAAGCAGACCTGTGGGTGAAAAGGAAACTTGTGAAATTACAGTATCTGCGAGTTTCCCTATATTTTACTCTCAGGTCACGGATCGGATGTGAAGCGTCGGCTTCCGAGCGCAGGTCAGCTTTCGATTTAAATTCAGAGGATGTAGAGAGCGAAAACATTTCTGACCTTCCACTTAATTCGCTCGTGGAAATACAGTAACAAATGTCACCGGGATCAAACGGAGAACTGCTAAGTGTTGCCGTAATGACTGTGAAAACGTTGCTCTCTAACCACACACGCTGCCACTAACAGTCGGTGAATGGACGTCGGATTTAATCAGAAACCAGCAAGCAGGTTGTTTACATACGAGGAATGTGACTGTGCTTTAGTAAATAACAGTAAACAGTAATGAATAGATTAAATAAATGTAGCAAAGACAAATAAGAAAGGAGTGTAATCAAGAGACTCATAAAGACTAATAGAAATACTTTCAATGTGCAGAATAGTTGCCTGAGAATGTGTGTGCAAGGCGACACAATGTAAACTAATTGGAATACGCAAAAGGACAACAACCAATAACCCTATTTAAAAAGCTGTGCAACAATATAGATGCACTTATAGACTATAGTTTTATTGCAATTATTCTCCATCCATTTTGCTCATCTCCACTGCACCAACTTTGTCCGGCAACCAGGAGCCAGTTCAGGAACTCTGGAATGTCAGCATGAGTTTCATCCAGAGGAACTACAGGCTACATTTTGCCACTAAGCCATAGTTGCTCAAGACAAAAAAGTTTGTCTAAATGAGCAACAGGGTAAAATTTGCAGCGTCCAACATCGCTAACAATGGTCCAATGCAACCCTTGGCGCTGCTACAACAACCTTAAAGACAGTATTTTGCTGTATTTTGGCAATTTAAGTAGTTTTTTTCAAATTCATGAGGCTTAGAAAGGAAGGAAGGAAGGAATAGCGGTGATGAGCATTATAGTAAATTTGGCAGATTCCAACTCCCTAAATATGAATAACCTCTCTTCAGAATCGCAGACTCCACCTTTAAATCACACTGCAGCACAAATAGTAGCCTTTTCTTGTTCTATTTAATAACAAAGTAATGCTGCCTGATAGCGTGAAAACAGGTGGAGTTGGCGATCTGGACAGCGAGAGAGTCAATTAGAGGAGCAGAACTTTGCTATTTGCTCCACATTCTCAAGAAACACTCAGCAGAATATCACTGTTTCTGACTCAGGTTTTCCTCCACTTAGAGCACGACGTTCCCACTGGTTAGCGGTTTGTTACCGAGTCCAAGTACTCTTCTCTCAGTGATTCTCAACAGGCAGGTTTAAGTAGTTTTTCCGCCCAAGTCTGTACCAGAACATGAACCGCGTTGTTAGTAATAGCGGAAAAAAACCCACTCACCGTCGTGTTCTCCGGGCTCTGGGCAGAACTCCGCAGCATCCCATTCATAATTCTCGTCTACGGAGGCCTTCCTCCTGGAGAGGCCACAAAACATCGCTTTAACACCAAATATAAACACAGTTGGGATGTTTAATGCACACGCTCATTAATGCCTCCCAATACGCTATATATTCTCACCGTGAACTACTTCTTTCCTCTACTCCAAACAGTTTTTTATTTTAAACTGAGCAGATTGTTAGCAGCGAGATACTTTACATAATTGAATTGTTGCTCATTTCAACAGTGATTAAACGCTTACCTATAGAGGCTCTATAATCTCTTTGGTTCTCAGTTATTAAAAACTTGTAATGCTACACAATTCATCACTATTTGTTGAGCTACTTAAATGGATTGATTATATAGAGAACAGGATTAGACACCAGAAAGTTGTTTTTTTTCTTGTTTGAAAAGACTGAACTTGCCTTAGAGAGCCATTGAAAGTGATATGGAGTATGTGACAGATAACTATAATCTCCCAACACAATGTACTTTTTGTATTTCTCTCTATAAATTGTATTAAATCCTGTATATTAGTCTCACCTTGAAAGCCTCATATCGACCACGCGGGGTTCTCTCGCGCTACAAACGCAGGCATCCGCAATTTTTTTCTATAAAACGTAATTTCCCTCATTCATTATGTCTTAATACCTTTGGCTCGGATCCACCTGCAGGCTGTGCTTGTCCTCTGAGCTCCCCTGGATGTCCTCTATGGTCTCAGGTGAGCTGGCGAGGGTTGGGGAAAGGTGACACAGCGACAGTCGCCCGTTGGTGGCCTCCATGCTGCCTCGGCCGCTGCTGGCGTAGCTGCTGTAGCTCCCCCCCGACTCTGGCACTTCCTCGTAGCTTCCCGCCTCCACGTCCAGCACCTCTTGATCGTTGTTGTCGGGCGCCAAGCATATGGAAGCTTCCCTCGCGGCCCGCCTGTAACCTCCTGCCTCTTCCGTGGCCTCGTGGTAGGCGACCGGCCATTTGGCAGCGTCGGGCAAGAGGGACGCCTCCCTTCTTGGCTCGTAGCGGCAAGGCACGTCCTGATTTGGTTCGGGCCTCTCTGGACTGCTTCTTGGAGATAAAGACTCCTGAGCAGGAGGTGAATGGGAGGCAGCTTGGGTAGCAGGAGGAGAATTTGCGGGAGATTTGGACACCTTCCTGGACGGAGAGCTGCGAGGTTTCCAGAACAGAGAGTCTGCATGACGAGGTGGTGCAACAGAGCAATTCTCTTGGCTCAGAGAGTCGATCCACGCATCCGGAGTCAAGAAATCGCTCCGTGTCTGTCTCCGTGTTCTCAAGTCTAGACTCTGACTTCGCTGCTTCGGGTCCCAGACTTTCGAGCCTTGGCTCACGGCTCTCCAGAGTTCGGGTCTTGAGGCTTGCGAGGAATCTGTGGCCCTGATGATGTTGTCCACCGAGGCAGGACTGTTAAAACTCGTGCTCCTCCTAACGTTTTCGTGCCGCCCTTGTCGGGTCAGCGGACGCCCGTGACGCACATGAGAGGCGATCCTGTGGTGCAGCATCGGCTTCGTAGGCCGCATTACACACACCTCAAACTCTGGCTCATCCACACTCATCTCCACACACAAGCCTTCGTCAGTGGGCTCGGGGAACGGTACCTCCACTTTTGAAGAGTCTGGCACGGCATCAAGAGCCGAATTAGATCTTCCACTATATTTATTGCTATGGAAAGACAACGTTGAAAGGCTGCCATGACTAAGATTGCTCTGTCTCTGTGCCTCAGAGCATGAATCACTCGTTTGCATTTCTAAGACTGTGGATTGTGGTGAATTATCATGGCCCTCTGGTGCTGCCTCTTCTCTTTCATGTCTCTGGTGCTTTGAGGAGGGATGCGGGGGAGTTAATCTGTCTTTCGAAAAACTGCCTCCTGCCTCCTCCGATCGTAGCGAGGTCTGTTTGGCGAAGAATGGAGAGGGATGATGGCTGCCGGACTGAAAATAAGTGGGAGTCGCAGGTGACGATGCGCCGAGGCTGGTTCTGGATGGCATGAGAGTGGGAGGGAATTCAAGAGGATGGACCTCCCAGTGGACAGAAGAGGACGAGAAAGGACTCGGCGACAGACAACTTCTGCCGCTTTGGTGGTATCGGTGTGGCAAAGTGCTGCTCTTGTACTCCCAGGTGTCATCCTCCCTCCTCCTCAAATCTGGCTGCTCAGTCTTCATTTCCCTCACGGAGGTTCTCTCTAGCGTGAACCTCCGGAGCTCCCTCTCCAGTTCCTCCCTCTCCTGAGCCAGTTTCAGGCACCGACTGAGGTTGCCCCTCTCGCGCTCGTGCTCCATTTGCAGCACCAGAGAGCTGGCGGTCGTCGTCGGCTGACCGAGGCTGGATCGGATATGCGGGAGCACTGGGAACGTGGGAGTTATTGGATGAATAGGGGTGGCTAAACTGCTGTCTGAGCACATGCTGTTGAGATCAGGAAAGACGTCGTAGTTGGACTTCTGATCCAACATGTACGAGCCGCGATGGCCGCATGTTTGAATCATGGAATTAGTCTCTGGTGTGCAAGGTGGCAGATCAACGGAAAGCACAAATGGCATCTCTTTTCTATCCTCCCTCTCTGAGTACAGTGACACAGATCGAGCTCGAGCAGGATGGTCATACCTTACACTTTTCTTGCTGTTAACACTCATCGTGTCGTAAGGTGGGAGTATGAACCTCCCATCTGGAGCTCTAGAGATCAGCTCGATAGAAGGAGAATTTAGAGGCGTCTTAGCAAAGCGGCCTCGGCTGTAGTTGGACGCGAGTTGCTTCCGCCGATGATGATGATGATGATGATTCTCGGCGCTAAAGGAGGAACAGTCTGTCTGCAAAGAGGAGGAGGTGGTGGTGGTGGTGGTGGTAGAGGAGGATGTGGGATAGTGGGAGCTGGCTGGAAGTAAGGATTTCTTCAACACACTGTCTGGACTGCTGGTGCCTGAAGTCTTTCTGTATGAGCGAGAAAAAGGAGAGAGGGAGGAGGGACAGAAGAAAATTGTAAGAAAAACCGGAGGTGTAAGAGGAAGAGAAATAGCGACAGAGAAAATAAGATCGAGTGAGAGTGAAAGAGGGGGCGGAGAAGACAGAAAAAGACCAAAACAGCAGCAGCAGCAGCAGCAGCAGCAGCTATAGCGGAAGATGAGGAAGAAGATGTGAAATAGAAGGATTCTGAAGTGCTGGCCTTTTCCACGTATTTAAAGGAAAGCGCAGGGAAAGGCCAATGGGGGGTATTATAATGAAATGATAAAGGGGTACTTACATTGATGAGGAGCACTTATAGATGGCAGTAGGGGGCTCTGAAAGGGAGGGAGAGGGGCAAGATGGTATCTGACTCATTAGGATACAACCACACTGACCAAGAAGTAAAAACATAATCAACCCTAATAAGAGCCCATTATAGGGCCCGAGGCACCCAGGCTTGTCCAAAAAGTTAATTACACTTACATTTATCAGCCACTAATGAGAAATTACCCTAATTAGCAAGTAATGTAAATGACATCAATAACTTTTACAACTGGATGGACGAGCGGGGGACAAGAGGAGCGCCAAATCCATGCGGTGGGGTATGATTTATATAATGGATTGAAAGTGCCTTCAATATTTTATTGAATAAATGATGATATTCATGATGCAGTTCATCAAAGTGAGTGTCTGCTGAGTCTCTGGAGTGAGGGGCATTTTACCATCCTTCTTCTTTTTGCGTCGCTGGTCCCTCTTGTGGCTGATGAGGCAGGCGGACCCCAGCAGCACCAGCAGCGCCAGGCACATGAAGCCGGCGCCGCCCAGCACGCCGACCAGCAGCGGGTCGGGGACGAAGTCCAGGAGCCGGGACGTGGCGGGGTAGACCTCCATCCCTGTGACACCAATTCAACAGTCATATATACACTGGTAAATAATAAATAAACTAAGTCTGTCTGTAGAGTCAAGGCATAACTATAAAAAACTAAAACAAATTAAAGCAAAAACTAAACAATATGTTGT